>NC_086379.1:81031215-81340402 GCF_036588685.1 Mytilus trossulus
AATGCAATACATAGCTTGAAACTTTTGAAAAAAGTTATTGGATTTAAGAAGTTTCAGCATACGTTCTTGTAGATGTATTTTTGTATTTAGGGGGACAACCGTTTGACTATCAAAAAACATAGACGTTCGAGTGAAAAAAATGCATTTTTATACCTGCGATTCCGTTTTCCTTTCGTACGATGTTTCAACAAAATATGGAATCATTTCAGTTGTTGATTTAGTATTGAAAATTTGACTGAATGATCTTTTATAATATACGGTTTTATAATTTAATTGGTGTTTTTTAAGAAAGAGGTCAGGTGCTCTTGTTCATTCATAAAATTGTCGTTCATTCATAAATTTATCGTAAAATCAAAATCACTACACAGGTTATCAGGTTATACGTAGTGTCAAATGATTACCTGTAATCTAAAAATAGACAAAGTTAACTGACCTATTTTGTTGATTTGTTTGCGCAAATAATTTAGAGGAACGAAACCCTTGTTAAAAACACATAACAATAAGTTTGTTTTCCTTTTTTGTCATAACTCCGTAAGATTTATCGATCACCTTACTAATGAAATGGACCGGTCCAAACGTGATAGATGCCAAGTCCAGATGAAGAGATATTTACAATTTGGAATTTTCTAGTTTCATAGATTAAAAAAAGTACATCCTTTTTGGATATCATATTCAAAATTGGGTATGCATGACAAATGATGAAACCATTATCCTCGTCTTTCCAATGGACGAGTCTACTACGTTTGTTGACCCTCGACGGTCCACCGTGTTTGCAATTTTATTTCACATGTTTTCGAAATATTGAAGATCATTTTCACTATGTTTCCTGAAAATTGGATAAATATCAAAGCAACTTAGAGATGTTTGTTCTTGTTCGTGTAATGACGATTTAATGTCATGTTTGTCTGTGATGGCCCCTCTTTTCGGGATTGCATGAGAATTATAGTTATCTCGTACCGCATGAGGATGACACATATCAACTGAGCAATAATGTTTGGGACTTAGTTTTTAAGAAATGATGACAAAGTAACATTATGAAAATATTTTTAGTCAGCTGAAATATATATTTATTTTTTACATGTTTATGACTTTTTTTCAACATTTGCGTCTGGAAAGTTGAAATGTTTTAACTGAAGTGTTAATTTTAAATTAATTATGAAAATTAAATCAATAAAGGAAATTATTGCCCAGTTACAAACACTACTAGGGGATAATCCATAATAATTTTTCTTGGAGTTATATGTTTCAGCACATGTATATTTGACCACAACTTTAGCCTGGTAAACATGTTGTCTCCTTGTGAAATATAAAACATATTAAAAATGACTTTCTGCTAAAGTCTTTAATTGATATAAAGTTAAAACCTTCTTAATTCTCACTAGACGACACTCCTGTCATGTTTGATTCTTAAATATATGTGGATGAAAAAAAAGTCCCCAAAACATAAACATGGCAGCAATTGCTTTGACAGCCTTTCAGGCTTTGATTTTTAATTATTTCAATTGCAAGCAAGAAATATTACAAAACATGACCTGTCAATTAAAACAAAAATAATTTTAATGACAATCATATTGGTGGTCTTAAATCTTATGGTAGCATGTACACCTCAAATGCAGGATGTCAATGTATCAACACCAGGCTTATTTGTTTCCTTGTTTCCGAATCCTTTTGTAATATGTTATCACTGTATTTATATGTGTATGCCATGTACATGATTTTTTGAAATAAAATATGTTTAAAGTAACACCAGGCTTTAACAATTCTATCAAATTAAGTCTTGATAATTGTAAGCCAGAAATGTAACAAAACATAACCTATCAATAAAAACAATTTTTATATAACAATCATATTGGTGCCAGTTGGTCTTAAATCTTAGAATGCACACCTCAAGTATCACGTCAGTGTGTCAACATCAGGTTTTATCAATTCTATTAAATTAAAGTCTTGATGATTGGTATTTGCTTCTCCTCTGCAAAGATAGTGTTTTTACTCGACATGCCAACCACTCAAAATCTTCTTGTTTGCTAACATGGATGGTTTCTTGTTTCAATAGTTATAATTTTTACCCAAATTTTGATAATCACTCAGTGTTTTTTTTGTTGCAGAAAACAGTTGGAGTTCAGCCAGCAACACAGCCACCTCCTATTGCTATGGGTAGAGGTGATATATTGAGGGGTTTGGTTGCTGCAATATCAGCTCCACCACCTACACCAGGAGGTGAGATAAAGATAGAATACTTCAAAAGTTTTATTTATCAGCTTTAGTTTTGGTAACAAGATAAAAGGATAAGGGAATGTTCTTTTTGTTCATTGTGAAATGTCGTTTTCGAGAATAGTCTGATTATTATTAAATGTTCATATTAACATGGCTTATAGAATAGCTACCTGTAATTGAAGAACTCAAATATTGAAAAGTATTAGAACAACACGTTAATTCAAGAATATGTGTAGTACATGATATAATTATCAGTATTTTTTCTTTCACAACTTGAATATTTTTCAATATTAAAATGCTTTGATTAGTTATTCTTTAAATTACATTGACAATGGGCTTTTTGATGGATATAAAGTAGAAAATGCGAGAATCTATATCTTTTTCAAAGCATTTACAATTTGTGTAGAAGCAATGTTGTTGATGTCTTCTTGACAACACTTATTGTGAAATTATTGGTTTTGAATTCCCTTAGAAACCATGGTAATTCACTACAATCAAGGTTATAATTGTTTTGTTTTTAAAGGTGCACCAGATCAGGCTCCTATAGGATTAGCAAGAGGAAGAGGATTGGCTGCTATGCAAGCCCTTCTGCAGTATGTATTTATAAAGTTTAAGTGTAGGAATAAAAATGAGAAAATGTGTCAAAGCGACAACAACCTGACCACAGAGCATTTTAGAGTTCACCTGCATAATTGGCTTACAGGTGTCCTTTTTAAGGCATTGAATGATTGCTGAAAGCACACCTCACACTTGTGAAGGGTTTGTTTGAAAAAGGTGCCTCCCATCTCATTACATTGCTGTCAAAAGCCTTCGTATGATACACAAGGAAACCTTAATAAAATGAGTTTTTAGTCAATTATTCAAACTGCTGTTTGTACATAAATTAAAAGACTGACATTTGTAAAGAAAAAGATAAAACATTGTTATATGCATTTCAAGTCTTTCACTAAAGATGGAGTTTACAATTTTTTTTTTACCATTCCATATTAACCCTTTCAAGGCGAACAATGCATTGAGGCATCCCCGTAGCCAGGCTGAACAATGCGTTGAGTCATCCCCGTAGCCAGGCCGAACAATGCTTTCATGCATTAACAATCACGTGATGAAAATAATTTTCGTCTTTTTAACTCATTTCCCCCGTAACCTACGTTTAACCCAATAAATATCAAGGTTTTCAACAAGCTTGCATGTTACAGTATAAGAATACGTATTCTTACTGAGTTTGACGCCTAATATTTACCATAGTACAATGAAAGATCGGTAGCGTCAACAAACAAAATAAGTCGTCGCCATTTTGTACAAGACATGTGATGAGAACATGTGACCTTTTAGGTCAAGAAAATGTTATTTAGAAGGAAAGTCAAATATAATTTCATTATTATTTTGATTTATATAATGATTAGAATAACGAAAAATGCTTTTCAAAACTTCACGGAGAATAAAAGTCAAGTAATAATTGGACTTCCGTGGGCGCGGCTATTCCATTTTCCCACGAGTGCAAAAGGTCGCACTCCTTTTATGGAAAATCTAAATAAAACTATCCAATCACTTTCCTCTCCCACTTGCTCGGTGTCAAGGACGCCAAAATCGTAGTAAATATAGTAAAATGTCGTCTGTAACATTTTGAAAATACAAAAATGTCCGACACTTCAGAGGACGAGTTTGAGGGGTTTTCGGCGGGTGAAATCGAACTTGCATGCCAAAGATATCAAGTACAATTAGCCCAAAACGGCATTGGTGATGATTTTCTGATAAGTGATGTTGAAAGTGAACTGTCTGATGATGAACCACAACTTGTTGACGTAAATAATGCCGGTGATGCACCCAACAATGATGGATGGCACCAAGGGTTTGACATTTATGAAAGAGGTCTCCCCCATCTGTTTCAACCCAGAAATACTACTGGTCCACAAAATATATTAGGCCCAGAGAAGGAAATAATTGACTTTTTCCAACTGTTCTTGTCTGACCACCTTTTACAACAGATAATTGAGAAAACTGATAGCTATGCACAGATGCAAAAAGATTTGAATCCTGACCTAAACAAGTCAGCTTGGTCTTGTCCTTCCTTGCCCGAGATGAAGGCTTTTATTGGTTTAACTTTCCTAATGGGTATTGATGTGAAGCCAGATTTAAAATCCTACTGGTCTAAAGATTGTCTGGAAACCCCATATTTTGCCACAGTTTTGGCACGTGACAGGTTCATGCAAATTATGAGGTATCTACACTTTACTGATCCTCACCAGCGAGTTCCACAAAGAGGGGAGCCTAACTACGACAGTACTTACAAAGTCAGATACTTTATGGAAGCTCTTAACCAAAAAATGAGGGATCAATATATACCTAAAAGAAATGTATCAATCGATGAGTGTATGATACCATACAAGGGAAGGGTTGCCTTGAAAAAATACATGCCTGCTAAACCAACAAAATGGGGAATTAAGCTCTGGGCGTTGGCAGAGTCTGACACTGGGTATATGTCATTTTGTAAAATCTACCAGGGCAAAACAGATAGAACGCAAGTAGGGTTGGCTAGCACTGTCGTTATTTCCTGTCTTGAAGGTGCCAATTTATCCAGACAAGGTTACCATGTTTACATGGATAACTTCTTTTCCAGTCCTGAATTGTTCACCAATTTATTTGAAAATCTTGACACTGGAGCCTGTGGAACAGTCCGTCAAAACAGAAGAGGCTTACCACAGGATTTAACGACAAAGAAGCCTGTTGGTATTACACAGAGAGGAGATAGTCAGTTTAGGCAAAAGGGGGCAATTTCAGCTACAGTATGGAAAGACAAGAAAAATGTTTCTGTGATATCTACCATCCATGACAACAGCTTGACGGAAGTGAGTAGAATTGTTCAACATGAAGGACAATTCCAAAGGCAGCAACTCCAATGTCCAAAGATGGTTGCAGATTACACCAGCCACATGGGCGGTGTCGACCGTTGTGACCAGTACATACAGTACTATTTCTTCTGTCACAAAACAAATAAATGGCCAAAGAGAGTGTTCTTCAAGATGCTGGAAATTATTAAGTTTAATGCTTACCGTCTGTTACAAATGTCACCCAATCACCAGCAAACTACATCAATGACCTATTTGGATTTTTCTAAATCAGTTGCAACCCAACTCATTGCAGGGTATACCACAAGGGACAACCGTAGGGGGAGGCCATCTTACCTACCTGTAGAAGTCAGACTAACACACAGACATTTACCAGCAGATTTGGGTAACAAGACATGGTGTCATGTATGCTGGCATAGGGTAGCTAATGATACTCAGGAAAAAAGGCGTCAGACAAAATATGGTTGCGTAGAATGTAGCAAACACCTTTGCATGCCACATTGCTTTACAGTCTACCACTCAGTCAGAAATTACACTTCTTAATTGACAGTTACTTAGTTACACATGAAGTTGAAGGAAAATACATAATTTGCTGAAAAGATATTCATCATTTGTTGAGAGGATTTTCATTGTTTGTTGAAAGGATATTCATAATTTATAATTGTTGTTACAGTTGACAGTTTCATTTATTAATTTTTGATAAACAATATTCCAAATTTTAAGGAACATTTAATTATTTTCATCATTGAACAATACACAACCAAAGACTGGAAATTCTAGCATCTCATAGAAACTGACACAGATAATTATTTAAATAAATCATAGTAAGTTCATTATTGTTTTAAGAGAGTCTCACTTAGTTTATCAAGATATTGAAGTGTTAAATATTCATACATGTATATTGGTGTGTCAGATCAGAATACATTGGAATAATATTTCCATGATACAAAACAAAACCAGAAAAAATATATATACATGCACATTCATTTAAAAAAGCACATATGAATCTGAAAAGAATTGATTTTACCAGAAAAAGTAGTATTTGATATCTCCACAAAATTTTAATAAATCCACAAAAGATCCAAACAGTCAGTTTATATCTAAATCTATGCAAAAATACAAAGAAAACATTGGACCAAGAAAGACAACTCCAACTTGTTCAGAGTCTTCTGATTGCATTACAGGTAAAAAAAATGGCTGCCGGAGAATTTGACATACCATTTTCATTCGTGTTTATTCACACCATTGAGCTAGAATTTTGACTCTGGAGTTATTTTTTCCATTAAACTTTGATAAAGGAACACTCGATAGGTGTTAATTACCGTTTGCAGTGTTAATTTAGAAGATGGAAGGAATAAATATAAACCGGTCACAAAAAAAAATGATTTCTCAAATAAAACGTCATTTTCCTCCAACAAAAGGTTAAAAAATATCAAAAGTATGTATTGTCATGTAAATTTGTTGGTATTGCAACGATCCTTTCATACTTAAGTGTAAAACTATCGAGTTTGAACCCGATTTGATGAGAAACAACCAAGATACAAAAGTTTTTTACAAAACGTCACTTTTTCTTCAGTTACACGTCAAATTAATTCAGGCCAGGCAAACAACGTCCTGAAATTTGATCAGGTCACACAACGTCACGGTAAAAGAAAAATCAGTAAGGAAAGTGTTAAGACTCTTGATTCAATTGCAATGATGATTTAAACTTTTATCATAAAATATATACAGGACAATAATAATGAGCTAATAAAAGTATGAAACTTAGATGGCTTGTTTGAACTATCATGGTATCTTGCCCTTTCGAAATCTTCAGGTATACTTTACAGTTCAATATTTAAATGTTTTGTGATTTATTCAACCAGTGATTTTGCTAGCGCTCGTCACTTTCGTATTTTACGAAAAGGTTTTCGAAATGACGAAAGTATTTCATATCAGTTTCGTCACTTAAATTTGGAAAGTGTAAAAATAATTGCACATCAAATTACATGAATTCTACCTGTCTTTATGTTTCTGACAAGTTTATGACCCTCATGTAATTAACGTTTACCAAAGGTGTTAAAAGTTGTGATGACAAGTAATACGCCTATCGCCAATCAGAAGGGTCATTAATCTCTTAATTATTATTAAACTACATAATTGACCATCATAATAATCTATTTAAATTAAATCAGTCAGTCAGCTTTTAATTTTAATCATTTCTTGCAATTCTGTCGTATTTTCGTCATTTGAACAACATTAATAATCTTCCCCCGCGATTCACCTTTATTTTAATATTTCCCTTAGTACGATTATTATTTGCAGTTTGATTGTCGTAGTTTCGTCATTTGAACGAATTTTCGTCATACTTGATATAAGTATTCATCAAAAACAACTTCGGTTAAAAAGAATGAACTTTATTCAAAACGTTCTTTTTAGAAATATTTTCATTTGCAAACAGGTGCTTCCTGTTTTATGTATTGCGCATGCGTGAAAGTTCGTAGATAAATCCGGGATTGTTCTGAAATTATTATTCAATTGTCACTTCCCGTTTCATTTTGTTTAAAGAAATTGAAAGTAAACATGATCTACAGTCTACAGTCATTAGAATCGTCACAATAAGTATTGAAGCAGATCTTTCTATCCAATATTAAAGAAATTTATTCCAAATATCGATTTGAACGTTTTTTCAAGGATAATATGAGGCAGGCATAACCTGTGAATGGGGACAAAGTCTGTATGTATTATATTTTTAATTCAAAATGTTGATAAAAGAAAACGAAATACTGTACAAGGATATAAATGATTGTGAAGTGAAAAAGTCGTTACAAGTTCATTTGTGCAGTGGTTTAAAAATTAGAGACACCTGTGACCTAATTTTTGTTGTTGATCAGCTGAAAATAACTGAAGTAAAGTTGTGAAACATATTACCTGTTCTTATCTTCATATCTAAGCAACACATCAGTCAATTCATGCAATATTGCCAATAACTGCCTACATTAGCAACCCTAAAGTATTTAAAGATCCTAGAATAGTCATTGAAGGACTTGGACATAGGGGACATAAATAAATTGCTAGTATAATATACATCCTAGACCCCTTGCTATCATAAAGAATAAGGCTGATTTTTATCACGCGCAAAAGTGACTAAAGCCCTCAAAATCCTAGCTGAAACCCTGATTCAACTATGGATAACAAATGTCAGTTCTACTTTTTAGAAAAAAACTGCATTACTTTTTTCATAATAAAACTATTTTGATTATTTTATATGATACTGTTCATGTTGTTCTAACAGTTGCACTGAAAGAAATATTCATTATAGAATACTGTGTTAATTTTAGGGGAAGAGGACGCTCAATGCCATTACCTCAGCAAGCTCTGCAACTTCCAGTGGGACAGGCATCCCCTCAGCAGGCACAGCAAAGTCCAGGGGCACAAGCATCACCTCAGAAACAACAGCCTCTTGCAGGACAACAGCGTTCACCTCCCAGAGCTGGTCCAGGATCAGCTGGTCAGCAATCCCCTGGTCAGCCATCACCTGGCCAGTCATCTACTCAGCAGTTAGAAGGAAGGTTTGCAAGGATGGCTACAGAAGATAGAAGACCCACTGTTAGCAATGTTGGAAAAGATGGCAAAGTGTTAGTGATTTTCACAGACATAATTGAAATATTTGATTAGTTTTGCAGTAAAAAGTTGTTTCAATTTGAATTTTTCTCCTGTAAATGAATGGAATTTATTATAATTTAAACTTCTGATTTATAATGTTCATAAGATAAAGTATGTAACATCAAATTTATATCAGATCTTATCACGTTCATCTCTTTTAACATTACACATTGAAATGTTTCATTGTGAAATCAGAACACTTTTAAGTAAAAGTGGTTAGGTTGCCATAAAGTTGTTGACACATTTAATTGAAATAAGATCATATATATTATGATGTAAACTTATTTAAAATATTGGCCAAAATTAGGTTTTTACCCCAGTGTAATGGTTCAATGAGCATTGAAATTTTGGTCAAGTGGGACATGGTGTCTCATGAATGCAGATGCTTGTTATACACAATATTTTACATTTATAAAGTCATAAAACTAAGAATAATTCTTTTTATTTTTAGAGTTGCCCTATCAGGAAATTATATCAGAATTAGGTGTGCCAATGCTGGCGTGTATCAATATCATGTAGATTACCGTCCAATGGTGGATTCAAAGAATATGAGATTTAAAATGCTCAATGAACACAGGGATGTGATAGGACAAGTGAAAGCCTTTGATGGTAGTATATTATATCTACCAATCAGGTTGCCAGATCAGGTAGGTGGTATCAGATTTTCATGTAGTTTTTAAGTTGTAGGGCAATAGAAATCAGCTATATTATCACATGACCACAAGTTTCTAGTGATATAAGTACCAACAATTTCACTCTTCCATAGGTGTTGTGAAAACATTTTTCATGACGTTGCATCAAAAAATTTGAGACTGACAGAATCTAAACAATTGTGACTGTAGAAAAGACATTGTTCTTTCTATTTTTATATGACTGCAAAACTTGAAAAAAATCCAAAATTAAATGATTTTTATGCCCCAGTTATGGGCATTATGTTTTCTGGTCTGCGTCCGTCCCGCTTTAGGTTAAAGTTTTTGGTCGAGGTAGTTTTTGATGAAGTTGAAGTCCAATCAATTTGAAACTTAGTGAACATGTTCCCTAGGATATGATCTTTCTTATTTTAATGTAAAATTAGAGATTTTATCCCCTTTTCATGGTACACTGAACAGAGTAAATGATAGTGTAGATGGGGCATCTGTGTACTTGGGACACATTCTTGTTCTATATATTTGGAATCTTGGTTTAGTTATTCCTCTAATTGTTACAGTCTTTTCTGGTCCTATTGTTGTGAAACACCTCAGATGTTAAGTGTCACTTTTACAGCACCTGAGTTATGTCCCTTGAAAATGCTATGTGCTAGGGAGGTCATATGGACCAATTTTTTCACATATAACTTTTTTTTTTAATTTGATTTTGAATCAAAATATAATCCAATCATGCTGTCAGATTATTCTAATGAATCAATTAATTTTTTTTACAAATTCCCAACGGTTATCATGTTGTATACTTTGGAGCACCTTATTTGAGATACTATAATGATATTTTTTGAATATTTTACAGGAAACTGTTGTAACATCTAAAAGGCTTACAGATGGGGTGGATATCACCCTCACTATCAGACTTACCCGTGTGGTTCCTCCAGAATCTTGTTTGATGGTGTACAATATCATTTTTAGAAGGCAAGTCAACACAGATGTGGTGATTCAATGAAAATGCTATGATAGATATATTTGAATAAAGGAAGTTATTTTATCAGTAACTGTGTGTTGAAGTTATAATGACAGTTTTATTCAAAATGACCAGTAACACATTAAAAATGAAAACACCAATAAATCTAGATCATTAAAACTTTTTCAAAGAAATGATTTACAAGATTACTTCATTATTACTCTGGCCCAGACTCTACTAAAGAAGTGAATTTTGACTTTTATAAAATTCATATCTGCATTGATATCTGAAGTTTCCCTCTAGATAAACATCAGACAGACACATTTCTCTACTTTTTATCTACGACTTGGACCTTCTTGTTTGTTTTTTCCCCAATTTTTTTCGAAGTACCACAAAGAAAAAACAAGAAACTTAAATAATATGTCTTCCAAACACGTTTATATTTAAAGTGCATTTGAAGTGCTCATATTAAAACAATACATTTTGTTAAATTTATTTGAAATTTTATTTTAGAATTATGTATATATTGCAAATGGTTCAAGTTGGACGTTATTTTTATAACCCAAAGACACCATCAGCTGTTCCCCAACACAAGTGAGTAAACTGAATAAAATTATCAACTATTAGCATTATCGGAAACTGAAAATTTATTTTACCTTTTAAAGTAAAACATGTAATATCTATTTGTCATTTTGGATGCTACTATTTGACATCCAGTTATATTTCTGTACGTTGTATTTCAGAAAATTAGAATCCAAATTCTTGGTTTAATTTGAATAAAATTAAAATCAAAATTTGGTACTTTGCATTCTGATTTTATGCAAACTCTTGTATTCTGTTGGCATCCATGAAACAAACCTTACCAACAACACAGTTACCAATTTTGATGATTTTTTGATGTTTATATGTTCATTATTTGACGTTTCTACTTCTGATTTCAGATTGGAGGTATGGCCTGGCTACATAACTTCAGTTTGTGAAAATGAAGGGGGATTGATGTTGCTGGCTGATGCAAGCCACAGAGTTCTAAGAACTCAAACCGTTCTTGAATTGATGTAAGTTAAAACTTTACCAATATATATTGGAAGATATGGTGTGGAGTGCCAATGACACAACTCTCTTTCCAAGTCATAATATATAAAAGTAAACCATTTTTTATTTGAGATTATAATAATTCTTTTTATGCCCCACCTAGTGGCATTATGTTTTCCGGTTTGTGCGTCCATGAGTCCTATCTTTCATTCGCCCGTCTGGCTTCAGGTTAACTTTTAGTCAAGGTAGCTTATGATGAAGTTGAGGTCCAATCAACTTGAAACTTAGTACACATGATCTCTATGATATGATCTTTCTAAATTTAATTCCAATTAGAGTTTTGTCCTCAATTTCATGGTGCACTGAACATAGAAAATGATAGTGCATGTAAGGCATCTGTGTACTATGGACACATTCTTGTTTGATGTTAACATGGGGTGTTATTAGATAAGTATAGTATTGTTAGCCAAAATAGGTTTTACAAAATAAAAAGTGGATAGTTCAACATGTAATTGAATAAGTAGGTCAAAATAAGCCCATCAGTGTTTTAAGAGTTAAAATTTGTACCTCGGTCTATAAGATAATAATGCATCTTTTGGTTATAATATTGGAAAATTTCAAAATGAACTTTTCATACATATCTGGGTTGTTTTTGTTATAAAGACAATGATGTGAATGTCATCCTACTTATCTTTGTTATTAGAACTTCTTCATTGATATATTTGTATGTTTTCTTCAAAAAGGAAATGAAATCAAATATATAGAACTGTTGAAATTTTGTTAATTTGTTTTGAAATATTCCTTTTAATTAGATATACTGCCATAGAATGAGATTTACCAAAAAAAATAATGAAATTTACATGAATCTCATTGATATACTTCCAAATAATAAGTAATAATAAAAGCATTTTACCTGTCAACTTAAAAAGAAATATACACAAAAATAGTATTTTATTTTTTACTTTTCTCAGGCAAAATTTTATTTTTGGAAAAACTATGATACTTTAGCCAAAATATTTTTCAAGCCAGTTTTGTGAATGTAAAATATTGAGTTAAACTAAATTATGCATTCTTGGGACACCATGCTCTGCTTGACGAAAATTGCTATGTTTAATTAACCATTATATTGGGGTAAAAAGCTAAATTTGGCAAATATTTTCAATAAGTTGACATAATATAAGATAAGATAAGATAAGATATTTTTATTTCCAATTATGGGCCCCGAACGGCATAAACATTACAACATCAATAATTTTTTCATAATACAATACAAACAATGAGATAAAAAAAAAAAAAAAGGTAAACGAGAACTATTTAAGTTCTTAAAGAATACGTAGATAAAGAATCTATAGTATGTTGATTTTTTTAATACTAATGCATTTTATTGCAAGTGTGGTTGATATAGATAACAAACAAGCAGTCCAAAAAGAAAAAAAGAAAAAATAGATATCCACATATGTATAGTACACAAAAAGTTGGATCAATTAAATATATAATAATTAGCCAAAAAGAAAGTAGAAATTAAACATGTCCATGACTCATCCTGTGTCAGCAGCAAATAGGAAAGCATTATGGTTTCCTAAAGGCAGCTGACACCAGGGGGCGATACCTTATGGGCCATAGGCATGTAAAATGTGTGTAAATGTCTCTTTCCTACCTGTATCAAAAGCAAACAAGGAAGCATCATAGGTAACTTGAATGCAGTTGATACCAGGGGACGATGCCTCAAGGATATAAGAGAACATTTGAATAAATAATATATCTTAACAATTATTTTTTTTTTTTAATCGGCTAGTATGTTTGTGATATTCAGATGAATATAATTTTCTATGTCCAATCAAATGTATATACACACATAGATTTCCTTTAACTAATCTTCACTAAGGAAGATGTTTGTATATAAAATTACATATTATTTTAAGTAACTCAACATTTTCTACACTAAATAACCAGATAATTTTGCTTTGACTGTTCATATGATTAAAATAAGAATTATATTGTGCAATACTAGCTAACATACAATTTCTATCATCCTCAAATTTGTTACAATCAAATAGAAAATGAGCCTCATCTTCGACAGTATTGGAAGAACATTTATTACATATTCTGTTAATTCGGGGAATACCCTGATATCTACCTTATTCTATTTGTAATCTATGAGAAGATACACGTAATTTAGTAAAACTTCTTCTAAGTTCAAAATTCTTGATCAATGTTAGATATTTTTCAAAACCAAAATTTGTTTTATATAAAAGGTAGGTTTTCAGTTTACTGTCTGAAAATTTATCTATTTGTTTTTTCCAACAGCTAATAAACAATATTGATAGCTTGGTTTGTATATATTTCTTAAATTTGTATAAGGATTCACAAAATGGAGCATTTATGGCATTTGTATAGTCAATACCAAGTATTTTAAAAACAACATTTATTGAACCATACCATGATGTTATATTCATATGATGTAGTGTCTTTGATTGTGTATATGCCTCTTTTAATAGAGGAAAATTATTACCTAAATTCTCTAATCAATACCAGTACAATAACATTCCTTTTATAATATTAAAATATATTGGAAATCTTCCAAGTTCAGATAACACTGCAGCATTTGTTGTTTTCTTGTGTACCCCAAGTATAAATTTACAAAATTTTATATGAAGTTTCTCACAGGGTTAACCTGAATATAATTTTTCAAAAGATATATCTTCCTTCTTACATTTAGAGGAAAGAGAATTAAACATCCCCCATATTTCGCTACCATATAATAAAATAGGTTTTACAGTGTGGTCAAAAACATGAATACTTGTTTTTACATCAGGATTACAGCTAATACATTAATGCTAGCAAGACAAATCTTTGTTTGTCTTGCTTGCTTTGCTTGTATCAATGTTTGCTCAAGCATGGCAATTAAGATAGGCCGGGCTTCAGCTTGTATACGTCATACTAAAATTTTATTGGACAGTTATTGAAGTTAAGGACACTAAATTTTAAACATCACAGGATGACAAATATAAAGCGCAATCGTAGAAATGGAAGCCAAAAAAATGTATTTGTTTTTTCTCGAAGATATGCATTTTCATCATCCAACTGAAAAGACTGTCGTCAAGTCTGTCGTCAAGTACTTTTAGAAAAGCAAAATAACTATTCGAACACACCTACTCTGATTTAGTGATTCATTACATAGGTATTTCAATTGACCCATATATTTCATCTTTTAGTACTGTGATTTTTTTATGTTATAAAGTCAACCTGTAGTTTTGCTATATAAAAATGATAGAACCTGAAGCGAGATGATGTATCAAATATTCTTTCTTTGTGCGGTTTTTTAGACAAATTATTCATCTCAAACTCACCTTTTCAGTTGGATGATGAAAATGCATATCTTCGAGAAAAAACAAATACATTTTTTGGGCTTCCATTTCTACGATTGCGCTTTATATTTGTCATCATGTGATGTTTAAAATTTAGTGTCTGTCCAATGAAATTTTAGTTTGACGTATACAAGCTGAAGCCCCGCCTATTTTAATTGCCATGCTTGAGCAAACATTGATACAAGCAAAGCAAGCAAGCCAAACAAAGATTTGTCTTGCTAGCATTAATGTATTAGCTGTAAGTGATAAAAGATCTTTCCTTAATTTGAAATGAGCTTTCAGGGATTTTTTGTATAGTTCATTTTGAGCATAACTGAATGAACCAGATGAGCTTAAATATAAACCTAGGTATTTGTATTTTGAAACACATTCCAGATTTATATTCTGAAATGTGAATATCTGTTTTACATGTCTGCCTGCCTTGTTGAAAATCAGCACCTTTGTCTTATTAGTATTCACATTGAGACACCAATCTTTGCAAAATTTATCAAGCATTCCCAGCTTTTCTCGTAGTCCTTCAGCTGATGTAGATAATAAAACAATATCATCAGCATACATTAAACAATGTAGATCTTTGTCATTGACATTAACTGGGTCTCTAGTATCTGACAAATATCTGGGCAAATCATTTATGAATATCTTGAATAAATTCGGACTGAGGTTGTCACCTTGTTTGACTCCAATATCTAATGGGAAAAAATCACTTACTTGATTTTGAATTTTGACACATGATTTGCTAATTTCATACATACTTTTAATAATGTTATAAAAATAAGACCCAGCCCCAATATCTAGTAGTTTAATCTTGATCCCTGTATGTATAACAGTATCAAAAGCCTTCTGAAAATCAACAAAACAGGCAAACAGTCTACCTTCTTTTGAATTACAGTATTTGTTAATAAGACAGTTTAAAATAAACATATGATCTGCAGTTCTGGCTTTCCTTGTGAATCCAATTTGACTATCATGTATAATATTATGTTCCTGAAGAAATTTGTCCAGTCTTAGACTTAATATTCTATTAAAAAGCTTTCCAATTGCACTTGTTATTGTTATTCCTCTATAATTGTTAGGGTCACTTGTATCGTTGCTTTTAAAAATTGGTGTAATATAACCTTCAGCCCAAGATGTTGGGTATATACCTGAAGACAGACAAGTATTAAACATCTGTTGAAAACTTTTTAAAAGGAAAGTCTGTCCATTCTTTATCATATTATTACTAATGTTATCCAAGCCTGATGATTTATTGCATTTTAAGTGTGAAATGGCTTTGGATATTTCAGACTCAGTGATAACGGAGTCCAACTCGTTGAAACATTTTGAGTTTTCTAACTGTTTCAGTTTTTCACATAGCTCTGTATATCTACTTTGAAATTCACCTTTCAGTTGTGACAACTTTTGGAAATGTGATATCAAAGTTGATATCAAATTTTTTTTTAGTTTCTTTTTTTTTCCTGTAGTTCATTAATTAAGTTCCAATACAGTTTTGGATTCTCTTCCTGCAAGGAGTCCAGCTGACTAATCAATGATTGTTTGTATTGTTTGTATTTATATTTCCTTAGTTTGGAGTATTCACGATTCAGTTTATAAAAGTGATTTTTGATAATTGGATCATATGGAAATCTTGAATAAATTTTTCCATAATTAAGCAAGTTAGTTCGAGCTTGTTGTAAACTTGCGTCAAACCACTTTTTGTTTTTTTGTTTGTTTGTGTGTTTTTTTAAAGGTCGTTTAAGTGATAGATTTGCTGCTGATGAAAAGATGTTTGAAAGTTTTGATGATGCTTCATCTACTGATGTCTGAGTAAATTGAATTGTGCTGTTGTTGAATTCTAGTATGTAGTTTTGTAGTGTATCTGAAGAAAGTGTTTCTTGAAATTTTATTGCTGAACAGTCAGTCCAGATATAATTAGGTGTCATATTTTTCAACTGGATTGGAATATCATTTTCTCCAGGAACACAATATTTTGCAGATAATTCCCACTCAAGTTTACAATGACAATCAGATAATGTGGGAATAAATCTGGATACTTTAAAATACAGTACATTTTCAAGAATTTCTTCCGACACAGCAACATAATCAACCACACTTGCACCATTGGGGGTATAGCAAGTAAAATTACCAAATGTATCACCAAGAACTCTGCCATTTAAAATTCTTATTTGTTTACTAATGCAAAAATCGAAAACTTCTTTGCCTCTTTGATCAATTTTTTGGTCTCGACTTTTTCTTTGTCATAATGTTTTTGTCAGTAGGGTATGTATCAAAAATTGGTGTAAATTTTGAATCATCGTTTACTATAAGCCTATTCTGGCATTAAAATCTCCACATAACAAAATTTCACCCATTTTTTTATACTGAAAGATATCTTTTTCTATGCATTCAAAAACATCAGAAGAGAGTTCTTGGGTATATTTAGACGTAACAGGGGGGGTTGTACAGTTCACAAATAAATAGGTCACTTTTAAATCCAAAAAGGGATTTTTCTAATTTAATCCATTGATAATCTGGATTACTGTTAATCAATATTTTGACATGAGGT
This sequence comes from Mytilus trossulus, assembly GCF_036588685.1. NCBI lineage: Eukaryota > Metazoa > Mollusca > Bivalvia > Mytilida > Mytilidae > Mytilus > Mytilus trossulus. The sequence continues at coordinate 81,048,471 of NC_086379.1, forward strand.
TTAACATGACTTTTCTGTAGAATTGCTATACCCCCAAAATGACGGTTATTATTTGATAATTTTCTACAAATTGGATGATAATGAAATTTACCAATATTGTGTATTTGGGAATTATATCCCACATGAGTTTCGACTAAAAAAACAATGTCGTAATTCTCTAAATGTTTCAGAAAAAGGGGATCCTCTGCTTTATTCATGCCCTTTGAAAATAAGCCACCTATATTCCAATAACCAAATTTTACAGATGATTGGTTTGATTTTGGCATTTTGGTTGATACAATTAAATCTGGTATAAATAATAGAATAGATTTTCTATCTATAAAAAAAAATGATCTTAGTTGCAAAGAAAGTTCCCACAATAAACCTTGTCCTTTAAAAAGTTAATTATAAGGGAATACTTATGAGTAAGCTCAGTCTACTATATAAGCTTCACCTCAAGCTTAAATTTTATCATATTCTCATTTCACTAATTTAAGATGAATCTGTTTTGTTTGTTTCAGGCAGCAGATTGTACAGAGAAATTCAAGTGGCTTTCAAGATGAATGTGTAAAAAAACTTGTAGGGACTGTGGTACTCACTAGATATAACAACAAGACATACCGCATAGATGATATTATCTGGGATAAAAGTCCTGCTCACTCATTCCCATGTAAAAACACCGGAGAGTCTATTACTTTCCAAGAGTATTACAAGTAAGTGTTATTTAACAAGAAGAGGTTTACTTTGTGAATGATGTTAGGGTTTTTTGTTCATTTTTCTTTTCTCAAGAAAGATTTAAAAAAAAATAGTAATTGATTGTCCTTATGGAAACTGACAAGAAAAATAAATATATGAATAAAAAAATCCAAGAAAATATTCACATTATAGAATATAACTGCTTATTTTTTTTTTGGAAGAAAAAGTGAAAACAACCCAAATGAATATTAATATATCTTGAACATCATCATGATCATGTAAAAGGTGAAAAAAAACTGGAGTTGATTATCAGAAAATTGTTTATTCTCTTTTCAAGATCTAATAGATGAAAATTCAAATACAAGTCATTTTTATTCCAAACATCAAAAAGTTATGAAGACAACAAATTTAATACAAGAGTTTAAGCTGAAGGTGAATGTGGCCTCCTTAAAATGTTATAATAATGTTACAGGAAAGCTTACAATAAGAATATTCAAGATGACCAACAGCCACTTCTCCTACACAGACAGAAAAAGAAGAGAACACCTCAGGTATGTATTAGTATTATATATTGGAGTAGATATAAAAGTCCTGTCATATAAAAATGATTAGATTACATACACTCTGGTGGAGATCATTAGAACTGCTTGTGTCAGCATCCATCATAGATTACACCTCCATCATAGCTTACACTTGTGTCAGCCTCCATCATAGCTTACGCTTGTGTCAGCCTCCACCATAGATTACACTTGTGTCAGCCTCCATCATAGCTTACTCTTGTGTCAGCCTCCATCATAGATTACACCTCCATCATAGCTTACACTTGTGTCAGCCTCCATCATAGCTTACGCTTGTGTCAGCCTCCACCATAGATTACACTTGTGTCAGCCTCCATCATAGCTTACACTTGTGTCAGCCTCCATCATAGTTTACACTTGTGTCAGCCTCCATCATAGCTTACACTTGTGTCAGCCTCCATCATAGCTAACACTTGTGTCAGCCTCCATCATAGCTTACACTTGTGTCAGCCTCCATCATAGCTTACGCTCGTGTCAGCCTCCATCATAGCTTACACTTAAATCTGCTTGTCTGTCTGAACATTTATAGCTCAGGAGATCATTAGAACTGCTTGTGTCAGCCTCCATCATAGTTTACACTTAAATCTGCTGGTCTGTCTGAACATTTATAGCTCAGGAGATCATTAGAACTGCTTGTGTCAGCCTCCATCATGGCTTACACTTAAATCTGTTTGTCTGTCTGAACATTTATAGCTCACAATGTATGTCAAATGTTTCTCTATAATTCATATTGGCAGTGAGTTGCATCAAGAATATTAACTTTGTACGACTTAATATCATGTTCATTGACTATGTATTGTGTGCTTGCTGAAATAAAGTGTGTACACAATATGTATTACATGTTTTGAAAATTAGTCTCTTTTCTGTGAAACATTACAGCATATTCTTTTTTTCTCAAGATGCTTTTCAATGAGATGTTGTAAAAATATAAAAATATAAAAGAATTTTCATCCTATCTATTTTGCTTTAACTTTTGCACATCACAGCATTTTAACACAGTATTATTTTCTGTATTAGGACTACTTTATCTTTACACATTTGAGACATGTACTTCCAAATAGACCCAAAAACTGGTCATGCATTATTTATAATATGCATGTAAGTTGTTTTATTCTCATCCAGATATTGTATATTTTCTCAAATAAAATATTAAGTGATAAGGTTTTGGGTCTGCTTCACTGTGGTAGATTTCATTGACCTTTATTGATTTTGTCTTGTAAATAATGCAACCAATCTCACATGATTTGAAAATGCCGGAGTTAATTAGATGTTTTCGAACAGTTTCAAAAAGTTTACTGGAATTATCATGGTGAAAAGAAGGATGTGGGCAATGTATCATTGTGAATAAGACCAGTAAAATTACAATTTTGTTGCCTAGAAAGGGTAACATTTGATTTTTGATATGTGCATCTTTAGGCCACTTACATTTTGATTCATGGATGACTGTGAAGATGTTTTCAATAAGGATAACAAAATGTTTTTATATTACAGCATGAATCTATGTTGACTATATAAATGGAAACTTGTCTTTTTTAGGGAATGGAACAACAATGTGAGAACATCTGTTTAATTCCAGAGTTATGTTACATGACTGGTCTCACAGATGAACTACGATCAGATTTCAGAGTGATGAAGGTAATGTTTACAGTTTAAATAGCCTATTGAGTTGGTCTTATAATGTTCCTAACATTAAATAAATTAGATAGAAAGTATTTTTTTTAACAATTCCCTACACTAACATGTAGTTCCTTTGTGTACTGCTCCTAATCTCAGTCAAATATTCTCACATATGAAAGCACTTTCTGTATCTATGTTTATGTCATCCTTTAGGACAACGACAAAGTTAGAAAAATTAAACAGGTAAGTAATACATGTCTCACTGGGTGTTAGCATTTACCAGAAGGAAAAGTGTCAGATCTTATTTTATCATAGTATTTGTAATCAAACTTTCTTATTCTCATATCTCAATATTTTTTGGTTCATTTTAATGCAGAAGGCAGTATGTATTACCCAAAATTAGTTTCTGTTCTCTAGTTTGCTGCAACAAAATATTGTGCAACTTATTCCTACAAAATACAGATCAAGTTTGAATTTGAGTGTCTTCACTTTTATTGCCCTAGAAATATGCCGTTTAAAAACTGAAAAATTGCTGAATTTTTTCGTATCCAATCTCAAACTGTTGTTTGCATCAGGCTAATAATATTATGAAACTTGTGCTTATTACCACAATATTGAGATTAAGTTATAATTTGGATTTCGTTACTTTGAGCAATGTAATGTGCTAGTCTGGGTATGGACACATTCTCCTATTTTTATTTTATCATTTTTGAAAACTCACATACTTAGTTTAGTGCATGCTAGCTAGTACCACTACATTATTTTCCATGTTGTATACCTTTGTAAACAGCATATCTCATATAAAACGTGTTTGCAATTGCATGTGCAGCATATTTCCTAGCAAGAAATATGTGTCAAATTATTTCACTTTTGTAGATCCCAAAAATTAAATTAATGTTATCCTTGGACTGTTAAAAGTCTGTAAATGTGAATTATATACTTACAGTCGGCAGTCAAAGTTTCGATAACAGTTAATAAGTTTCATAAACCATCCTGGATTTTTACCAAACATGGACAGAAGCTTCATTCAATCAAAAGATAGTGTCGAGAGGAATATTTAAAAAAAAAAATCCTCATTTTTGTTGAGCTTGCAATTTACAACATAAGTAGGTGGGACATAGGGTTCCACGGATCCCTTACAATTTTTGTTCTCACAAAAATCTTGTCAACCTTCTAGGCTAATTAAGGCTCCTAGCTCCATTTTAATTTTAATCCTTCTTAAGTATTATCATTTAATAAGATATGATAATTTTATGATATTGGTATTACTCGTTGATAAAGGCTTTGAAATGTAGTTGTTAGCTTCCTTACCGTTACATGCAAAAGAAAGGGGGAGGATGGGCGTCATCTGTTTCACATGGTCAATTTCCCAAAGGAAATGCAAATATAATTCACACACATGTTTGCAAAAAAGTTGTTGAGTTGTGTAAAAAAGTGTTATCTTTCTTAACCTTTCAAGACTTCTTGCCATCTATGACTTTATCTTTTTTTTTCCTGTCTCAAATCCTGCACCTTATTCTTTCTAACAGTTTCTTTGGTTTAAGGAGGCTCGAGGGTATAAGATTTTCAGAAAAATATCAAACATTTATTTTTCATTACAAATTTCATTAATTGCCTTTAGTAGATGTTACTTAATCATATGGTTAAAAAATTATTCCAAAACATCAATTCGTTTTGGCCCCAGGTGACTTTTAAAATGTATATATCATTGAATAAGCTCCAAATTATCTCCCTTTGGTGCAAAAATGCCATTTTTTTGCTTTAAAATTGAAATATCTTTTTTAACTCATCGGTGACCTATATTTTTAGCTCACCTGGCCCGAAGGGCCAAGTGAGCTTTTCTCATCACTTGGCGTCCGGCGTCCGGCGTCGTCCGTCGGCGTCCGTCGTCGTCCGTCGTCGTTAACTTTTACAAAAATCTTCTCCTCTGAAACTGCTGGGCGAAATTAATCCAAACTTGGCCATAATCATCATTGGGGTATCTAGTTTAAAAATTGTGTCCGGTGACCCCGCCAACCAACCAAGATGGCCGCCACGGCTAAAAATAGAACATAGGGGTAAAATGCAGTTTTTGGCTTATAACTAAAAAACCAAAGCATTTAGAGCAAATCTGACGTGGGGTAAAAATGTTCATCAGGTCAAGATCTAACTGCCCTGAAATTTTCAGATGAATCGGACAACCTGTTGTTGGGTTGCTGCCCCTGAATTGGTAATTTTAGGGAAATTTTGCTGTTTTTTGTTATTATCTTGAATATTATTATAGATAGAGATAAACTGTAAACAGCAATAATGTTCAGCAAAGTAAAATCTACAAATAAGTCAACATAACCAAAATGGTCAGTTGACCACTTTAGGAGTCATTGTCCTTTATAGTCAATTTTTAACCATTTTTCGTAAATCTTGGTAATCTTTTACAAAAATCTTCTCCTCTGAAACTGCTGGGCCAAATTAATCCAAACTTGGCCATAATCATCATTGGGGTATCTAGTTTAAAAATTGTGTCCGGTGACCCCGCCAACCAACCAAGATGGCCGCCACGGCTAAAAATAGAACATAGGGGTAAAATGCAGTTTTTGGCTTATAACTAAAAAACCAAAGCATTTAGAGCAAATCTGACGTGGGGTAAAAATGTTCATCAGGTCAAGATCTAACTGCCCTGAAATTTTCAGATGAATCGGACAACCTGTTGTTGGGTTGCTGCCCCTGAATTGGTAATTTTAGGGAAATTTTGCTGTTTTTTGTTATTATCTTGAATATTATTATAGATAGAGATAAACTGTAAACAGCAATAATGTTCAGCAAAGTAAAATCTACAAATAAGTCAACATAACCAAAATGGTCAGTTGACCACTTTAGGAGTTATTGTCCTTTATAGTCAATTTTTAACCATTTTTCGTAAATCTTGGTCATCTTTTACAAAAATCTTCTCCTCTGAAACTGCTGGGCCAAATTTAAACAAACTTGGCCGCAATCATCATTGGGGTATCTAGTTTAAAAATTGTGTGGCGTGACCCGGCCAACCAACAAAGATGGCCGCCATGGCTAAAAATAGAACATAGGGGTAAAATGCAGTTTCTTGCTTATAACTCAAAAACCAAAGCATTTAGAGCAAATCTAACAGGGAGTGTCATTGTTAATCAGGTCAAGATCTATTTGCCATGAAATTTTCAGATGGATTGGACAAACTGCTGTTAGGTTGCTGCCCCTGAATTAGTCATTTTAAGGAAATTTTGCCGTTTTTTGTTATTATCTTGAATATTATTATAGATAGAGATAAACTGTAAAGGGAAACAAAGTACAGCAAAGTAACACCTAAAAATAAGTCAACATGACCTAAATGGTCAATTGACCCCATAAGGAGTTATTGCCCTTTATAGTCAATTTTTAACAATTTTCATAAAATTTGTAAATTTTAACTAACATTTTCCACTGAAGCTCTTAGGCCAAGTTCAATATAGATAGAATGATTGTAAGCAGCAATAATGTTCAGTAAAGTAAGATATACAAACACATCACCATCACCAAAACACAATTTTGTCATGAATTCAAATGTGTCCTTTGTTTAATATTCACATAGACCAAGGTGAGCGACACAGGCTCTTTGGAGCCTCTAGTTTATAATTTCCATATAAGCTGTACTTAAACTAAATTATTTTAAAATTTGAGCGATTTCTGTAATAAATTTCATTTTTTATTTCGATATTACCTTTCATTTCTCCTATCACTTCAACAGAAAATCCCCACCTTTACAAAAATGTATGCTTCTTCCGAAGGCAGATTGTGAGCGCAATCGAACGGTGACCCCACTTTTTTATTTCATTTTTCTATTAACTATAAGATAAAGTTCATTTACAGAAAAATATAGAGAAATCCTATATAAATGATTTAGACCCGCGAACCCCCTTAACTTGTGAAAATTGTGATTTTTGTCATCTCACAGTGATGTTACAATTGAAACAGGAAAGGAAAGTTTATTTCTGAATATTACACACATGAATCAGCTGAAAGTCTGACCATTCCTCAACCTTCTGCCAAGAATTAACTCCATTGAAACTGTATTGGATCCCCTTAATATATCATTCCCGTAAACTATTAGTTCTTTAGTACCTGATAAATTTTAATTGTGTTTGATTGTTTATTTAATATTTCAAAAGTTTTCCTGGAAACTCATAATTACAGTATTCAAATTTTGTGTTATGTTGATGAATTGATTATTTCTAATTTACTGCAGTCACTCACATTCAAACATTTTACGCTAACTTACAGCTATTATATTCTATGCATTAAAATCCAGAAAAAATAAAAAGCATGCCATACTGATCATTGCAAAAAATATTCAATTTAAATATTTTATTTTTTCAGGATATAGCAACACATACAAGAGTTTCTCCAGCCCAGAGAAAACTGACAATGGGAAAATTTGTAAACAGTGTAAACAGTAGTCCTGAAGCAAGCCAGGAACTAGCAAACTGGGGCCTTAGTTTTGACAATGATACAATAGATGTAATTATATGAGTAACATAACAGTAGAAATTAAACTTGAGTATCCTATATGGATCCGTAGGGGGTCAGTAGTTAACCGTATAACGAATTTAACACATGCTGGACTTTTTCTGCTGCGTTTTGTTGTAAAATGAACAATGAAACACAAGAACATTAATAGATGATGTCACCATTAACGCGTCATGAACCCCCTATGAAATTTTAACGAACCCCCTGCGGTCCCATAGGGGTTCATCACGTGACAGCGTTAAACCAATCACAACATGATAATTTAGCTGCGGTGCAATAAATTTAAATATATCAAACTGCACAACCAGTGTGTAGACTGACATCATTTTATTTGTGTAATTAATCTGTATACAGATAAACTTTTTCGACTGATTAAAAGTTTAATTGAAATAGTGTCTGATGTCTTTAAGTTGACTGCTTACCACAAGTGTAAGGTTATAACCTCAGTGTCAGGTCTAGTTAAATCTGATAACTGAATTTGTATTTGATTTATGTCCACAAACCCTTTGGAACTTATGACTAGAATAAGAGACATGTCAAGTTCATTATTAAAGGGGATCCTATGTCATCTTGCCAACTGTATGTTAATGCTTGTTGTATACTATATATGCAGTAAAATTATCTTTGCTAAAAGGAAACTTTAAATGTTGTGTTTTTATTTACTAATTTGTCTCTTTGGGGGAAGATAAAACACTTAATAGATATTTTTATTTGATATGTTTAAGTAAAACTTTATTTGAAACAGATTGAGGGCAGACAAGTGCAGGAAGAGAAAATTATATTCAGGGATGGCCATGTGATGGCAGGACCTCAGGCTGACTGGGGTAGGGATGCTACAAGAAAAACTGTTATCACAGCTGTTGATCTCAAAAACTGGATTGTGTTATACACCAAAAGAGATTCAGCTACAGTGCAAGAATATATCAGTATGATGTTAAAGTGCTGTCCTCAAATGGGAATACAGTGCAATAATCCAACAAGATATGAACTCAGGGACGACAGGACAGAAACGTATATCAAATCTTTACGAGATAATATAAATCCTACAGTAAGTTTATTCGTATTTAAATAAAGAGTAATGATTTTTGACATAATACAGAACGAATCAGATGATTGAAATTCAATCCTTACATATTGTAAAACAAGTTTTTGAAACAATGGTTAGTAATGATATACATTATGTGCATGGCTGCTTTGAAAGTTTTGCTTTTAGGTTTACTTATTGCTGCAATATTTATAAATAAGTATCTACTATTTCACAATAAACATTCTTGAAAACTAACAGATTACTTCAGACAACAGCTCACTTGATTTGAATGTTTTCTGGCACAAAATTTTAAACACAGAGAAATATTGTGACTGTTTTTATGGTTTAATTAAATATGATTAAACTTTGATTTACAGGTACAAATGGTTGTGATAATCTTCCCAACATCCAGAGATGATAGATATTCAGCAGTAAAGAAACTATGTTGTGTTGAATGTCCTGTTCCTTCTCAGGTTTGTTCTTTTTATGATTTTGATAAAAATCCATAATTTAACATTGTATTAATTCAACTTTTTATGCCCCCCACCGTTGGGAAGGGGCCATTAAGTTTTACCTTTGTCTGTATGTCCTAAAGTGGTTTCCATTCTCTAGTTTAAGTTTGCCCTAACCAAAGGCTGTGAAACTAATACACAAGGCTTATTACCACAAAATACAGATCAAGTTTGAATCTTGGTGATAACTGTTCTAGAGTTATGCCCCTTAACAAATAAAAAAATGCTGAATGTTTCCGTTTCAAACTTAAGTTTGCCTTTAACAAATGCTATGAAACTAATACATAATGCTTATTACCACAAAACTAAGATCAAGTCCAAATTTGGGTAGGGTATCTTTTGCCGCTCTTAGGTTATGTCTGTTTATAACTTTAAATGATCTGCAAAAAGGGGGGGGGGCATCATCTGTGTCACATTCCCCATTTATTGTAATGTTATAATGAGCATTGTGTATTGTATAAGTACAGAATATTTTAAGTAAAAGTATAAAATGACCTGTGGATAAACATCCTTGTGCATGGACTAATTAAAATGAAGAGACAGCTCAAAGAATGTCTTTCTATTGTATTTTGAAACAGGCATGTATAGACCTTTCCAAAAATACTTACGTTCCATAAGTGTATTCTTCTTCTTACCATGTATCAAAAGTCATAATCAAGCTTCAATAACTACTGTTATATATATAAAAAAAAACATTATAAAGGTGAGAGATAAAAATTATTCTTTGTAAACTATCAAATTATTCAAAATGTGTTTGACGGAAAACCATGATTTTTTTCTCAATGCACAACTGTTTTTGTTGCATGTTTAAGTTCCAAAGAAATCACAAGTTTGTCTGAAAAGTAAACTGTAACAAACTTCTCTTGAAATTATTATAACCAGAACTTTGAAAATTATAGCAAGATTTTTACCATTACAAATAAGTGTTGGTTTAAATAGTATGAATCTTATCTAGGGGATTTCTGTTCTACACATTAGATTATATTATATAAGATGCTGATAGTAAAAGTAGATAGATTTATTGCAGGTGATCATAGCAAAGACAATCAAAGACCAAAAGAAGTTGAGAAGTGTTACACAGAAAGTGGGATTACAGATAAATGTCAAATTGGGTGGAGAGTTGTGGGCTCTTAGTATACCAATGGTGGGTTATCTTACTTACCTGATGTACGACTAATTAATAACATAAAAAATCAACAGAACATGGTTTACAAATTTCGATTTTAACCAACTTTTCCTTTTTGGTTAATAGGTAAATTATAGAATAACAATACTTCAAAAATTAAAAACAGAACAAGAGCTACATAGTTAGATAATTTAATTTTGGATGTAATATGTCTCCTGATTGGCTGACATTATTTTGTTATGAGCCCATAGACATAATTCAGTCATGTGACTGACGTCATCAACGTTTTTTCATGGTTTTCTACAGTTTAAAATGGAATTTAGAATTAAATTATAATAATATTTTTTCTGTCTATTCGAAATAACATAAAAAATTGTGGTGCACACACTGTTAAATAACCCGCTACGCGCGTTATTCAGTGTGCACTAAATTTTTTATGTTATTTCTTTATAGACAGTAAAAATATTACAGTCATTCCTTAAATATTAAAATCATGTGAATGTTATGTATTTTGTAGAGTAACTTGATGGTGGTAGGAATAGATGTTTATCATGATGCTACAAGGGGTAAACGATCTATTGCTGGATTTGTGTCGAGTACAAACAAAGAATGTACAAGGTGGTACAGCAGAGTTTGTTTCCAGCTACCAGGACAAGAACTTATTGATGGCTTGAAGATATGTATGACATCAGCAATAAGAAAGTATCATGAGGTAAGTTAAAATTTAATTTATATTGGTAGACAAATGGTACTGTTAGGTTGCTATTGTCTACATTTAACTTTCCTGTTTTGATGATTCAAACTTTCCTCCATCTTATGTTGATACTTAATTTGTAGAACTTTCATGATTATAGAATATCAATTTTCTTTTTTACTAAATAACAATTCCTTTAATTTATGTATTAACTTTAGAATAATAGGGGGGAAAAATAAAAAAAATAAGTGACCATTCCACATCAAGAAGTTCATACTAATGAAGGATATTTTTTTTATGCCCCACCTACGATAGTAGAGGGGCATTATGTTTTCTGGTCTGTGCGTCCATTCGTCCGTCCGTCTGTCCCGCTTCAGGTTGAAGTTTTTGGTCAAGGTAGTTTTTGATGAAGTTGAAGTCCAATCGACTTCAAACTTGGTACACATGTCCCCTATGATATGATCTTTCTAATTTTAATGCCAAATTACAGATTTTACCCCAATTTCGCGGTCCACTGAACATGGAAAATGATAGTGCGAGTGGGGCATTCGTGTACTGAGGACAGATTCTTGTTTTAACTGAAATTCTTACTGAATTTGTTTATTTTATTTCATTTGATATTTTATTTGTACCTTAATTTGTAATGGTGATCAGTCCTATTTTGATCAATGTTATATATAAAGTTATTAGGCTCCAAGGGGCTAATGTTCTTGTAGTTTATAACATATTGTACATCTATATATTTGAAGGTTAACCACACATTCCCAGAGAAGGTGGTTGTATTCAGAGATGGTGTGGGTGATGGACAGCTGAGTATTGTGGGAGGTCATGAAGTAGAACAACTGAAACAATGCTTTAGACAATTTGGGGATAATTATAATCCAACAATGACTGTAGTGGTTGTACAGAAAAGAATTAATGCTAGAATCTTTCTCAAGGTAATACATTGATGTTATGCAAGTACAAAGGAGTAAGAAAGATATTCTAAACAGAAATATAATTATTCAAAATATATTCAATGGGGATAAATTTTGGAAAGGATTATAAAAAAAACCCCTACATTGTTTGTATTTTTTTCTGAAACTCCCGAGGTTATTCTTGTAAGTAGCCTGAAAAGCATGTTGTTAATGTCTTCAAAAGAAATCACTGCAAAGAAGTCCATACAACTGGATAAGAGATTTTTCTCAATTCAACCATCCCTAGTTCTGTTAGATGCTACAACAGATTCTGAATACGTTTTAAAATGAAGCAGAAAATAGACAAAAGTTTTGTGCATACATTACATCAAGGGTTTTTTTTTTTGGCATAAGCAAAATTCAGACTAATCCTAAGCACATTAGAATGATAGATTATCGTTGATTATCTCAATGAGATTGATTTTCTCGCTTGAGCTGGTACAGCGAAAGTGAGAAAAGCAATCGAGTTGAGATGACCAATGATAATCTGTTTATCGCTTTTTTGCCTATGACGACGTTTTCAATGTCAATTTCATTAGCAACGCCATGTGGCCTCCTTAGTTTCTAGCGATCATTTTTCCATCTCAAGCGAGAAGCATGATATGAAAATTATCACAAAAAAGGATCAAGGGAAAAATGCACAAAATAGCGATAAATGATAGATATTTCATTATGTAAAACCATTTACACCTGCAGAAGAATTTGCTTCATATTTTTGACAATTAATGTATTAAAATAAGGCTTCAGTGAAATCTTTATTCTGGCTGGAACTCTTTGTCCGCAGTTCAAAGACAAAAAGAGTTATTATTTATCATCAGGTTTGTATAACATTATTGATTTTTTTTCCAGACCAATAGGGATCTAGAAAACCCTCCACCTGGAACTGTTGTTGATCATACCATTACAAGGAGAGAGTGGTAAGTACTTAGGGCCACCATGTAGTGTATAGAATTTCTTTTGATTTTCAATTAACTTACAGCCTCTATATGAAAATTGAAAGTTAGTTCATGATATTTTGTGTGTATACTATTCATTGTATTGAATATTTTATTTGCTAGAATTAAAATGTAACTTTGGGGGATGCAATGATAAAATGTTGAATAAGCTTAGTCAGTTTGATGGAAAATAATATTGTGATGATGTTGCTCTGTTGAGAAGGTGGGGATTAATATAGGGTGCAATTTGTTTATGCCTCCACAATGGCAGAGGGGGCATTCATTAGTTTTACTCTTGTCTGTCCTTTCTATCTTCTCATCCATAAATTAGTTTCTGCACTGAAACTTTAATTTGCTTTACCAAATTCAATGAAACTTATACACAATGTTCATTACCACTAAACACAGATCAAGTTTCAATAAAGGTTGCTGCATTTTCTTCTTGAATTATGTCTTTTTGTAAGTTGCAAAAATGCAGAATTTGCTGTATATTTACTAGCTGTGGTAACTTTCTTTATTTACATTTGACATGAAATATTTAGGAAAATTGAAAAGGAAAAAAATGTCTGGGAGGTCACATTTGAATTTGTTCTACTTGTATATTGTAGGTATGACTTCTACCTTGTTTCTCAGCATGTAAGACAAGGAACAGTATCACCAACACATTATATTGTGGTACATGACAGTTCTAACATGAGACCTGATCATCTTCAGAGACTGTCATACAAAATGACTCATTTGTATTATAACTGGCCAGGAACTGTTAGGGTCCCTGCACCTTGTCAGGTAAGAATTATAACATGAGACCTGATCATCTTCAGAGACTGTCATACAAAATGACTCATTTGTATTATAACTGGCCAGGAACTGTTAGGGTCCCTGCACCTTGTCAGGTAAGAATTATAACATGAGACCTGATCATCTTCAGAGACTGTCATACAAAATGACTCATTTGTATTATAACTGGCCAGGAACTGTTAGGGTCCCTGCACCTTGTCAGGTAAGAATTATAACATGAGACCTGATCATCTTCAGAGACTGTCATACAAAATGACTCATTTGTATTATAACTGGCCAGGAACTGTTAGGGTCCCTGCACCTTGTCAGGTAAGAATTATAACATGAGACCTGATCATCTTCAGAGACTGTCATACAAAATGACTCATTTGTATTATAACTGGCCAGGAACTGTTAGGGTCCCTGCACCTTGTCAGGTAAGAATTATAACATGAGACCTGATCATCTTCAGAGACTGTCATACAAAATGACTCATTTGTATTATAACTGGCCAGGAACTGTTAGGGTCCCTGCACCTTGTCAGGTAAGAATTATAACATGAGACCTGATCATCTTCAGAGACTGTCATACAAAATGACTCATTTGTATTATAACTGGCCAGGAACTGTTAGGGTCCCTGCACCTTGTCAGGTAAGAATTATAACATGAGACCTGATCATCTTCAGAGACTGTCATACAAAATGACTCATTTGTATTATAACTGGCCAGGAACTGTTAGGTCCCTGCACCTTGTCAGGTAAGAATTATAACATGAGACCTGATCATCTTCAGAGACTGTCTTACAAAATGACTCATTTGTATTATAACTGGCCAGGAACTGTTAGGGTCTCTGCACCTTGTCAGGTAAGAATTATAACATGAGACCTGATCATCTTCAGAGACTGTCATACAAAATGACTCATTTGTATTATAACTGGCCAGGAACTGTTAGGGTCCCTGCACCTTGTCAGGTAAGAATTATAACATGAGACCTGATCATCTTCAGAGACTGTCATACAAAATGACTCATTTGTATTATAACTGGCCAGGAACTGTTAGGGTCCCTGCACCTTGTCAGGTAAGAATTATAACATGAGACCTGATCATCTTCAGAGACTGTCATACAAAATGACTCATTTGTATTATAACTGGCCAGGAACTGTTAGGGTCCCTGCACCTTGTCAGGTAAGAATTATAACATGAGACCTGATCATCTTCAGAGACTCATACAAAATGACTCATTTGTATTATAACTGGCCAGGAACTGTTAGGGTCCCTGCACCTTGTCAGGTAAGAATTATAACATGAGACCTGATCATCTTCAGAGACTGTCATACAAAATGACTCATTTGTATTATAACTGGCCAGGAACTGTTAGGGTCCCTGCACCTTGTCAGGTAAGAATTATAACATGAGACCTGATCATCTTCAGAGACTGTCATACAAAATGACTCATTTGTATTATAACTGGCCAGGAACTGTTAGGGTCCCTGCACCTTGTCAGGTAAGAATTATAACATGAGACCTGATCATCTTCAGAGACTGTCATACAAAATGACTCATTTGTATTATAACTGGCCAGGAACTGTTAGGGTCCCTGCACCTTGTCAGGTAAGAATTATAACATGAGACCTGATCATCTTCAGAGACTGTCAGGCCTAAATTAAAATATTGTTTGTTTGCCCTTTTCCGACCCTATGTTTTGAAACAGGGTAGGTAGGTAGGTAAAATATTTTATTTTTTCCCCCAAAAAAATAACTTGGCTCGGTATATTATTTGTCATGGGTAGGCAGGTAGGTATAAAATTTTATTTTATAGATACAAACTCTGCATAATGTCATTTGTGTCCGTTTTGTTTTTGCAAATAAGTTTTCTGGGACTATTAGTTTAAAAACAAATATCACGTAGAATGTGAAGCTAATTCATATGCACAGTACTATTTTGTTTTCAAATATCAAAAAATAGAGCTGTGCCGCATATCTTCAACGTTTATATGCCTGGAATGTTGAAGAGTTTGAACTCGCACTTATATTCTGTACTACGTACCTTGTATGCTTACCTTAAGATTTTCTGTAATATAACTTTGTACTGATAAGATATGTCTGGGCAGACATACATTTCCTAGTAGAAAAAGTCCCTTGAGTGTTAAAAACATCGTGTGTGCCTTAGCTTTGTTTCCTATCAAAATGCTACAAGACATAAAACTCTGACAATTGTCACGTATTTTACATCGCATTTATAAATGATCTGTATGGACAACTTGGCGATTTTACTGCCAGATATTCTCCACTTTACAGGGTTTAGCCACTTTTGGTTCATGTCAGATATAAATAATATAGCGACATCGTTAACATAATCATCCTGATCTCCGGATCACAAAAGACTATCCCTACATAGAATTCAACGTCCGTTTACAAATTAGTTTGTTCACACGTTTATAATTTTGTATCAAACGAACTTTTTTGAAAATGAACCCTGCTCTTTAAGTATAAAGGTACAGAAGCACATGCTGAACATCGATTTCAAACAAATGCTTTGAAATTTCAGATGCAAGTGTTCATGTCAAACGCTCAGGTGATACCAAACGGACTGGACCTTATACGTTAAAGATAAAACCCGAGAATTCCGGATAAAATAGCTTTGAGCGGGAAATACAAATATAAGATTTTCGGTAGGAACGAAAAAATAAAATAAAATAAAATCTTGCTGGTAAATACAAATAAAAGATTTTCGGGCGCAACGAATTTATAGGGTCGGTCGGTAAAGGGCAAACAATCAATATTTTAATTTAAGCCTCATACAAAATGACTCATTTGTATTATAACTAGCCAGGAACTGTTAGGGTCCCTGCACCTTGTCAGGTAAGAATTATAACATGAGACCTGATCATCTTCAGAGACTGTCATACAAAATGACTCATTTGTATTATAACTGGCCAGGAACTGTAAGGGTACCTGCACCTTGTCAGGTAAGAATTATAACATGAGACCTGATCATCTTCAGAGACTGTCATACAAAATGACTCATTTGTATTATAACTGGCCAGGAACTGTTAGGGTCCCTGCACCTTGTCAGGTAAGAATTATAACATGAGACCTTATCATCTTCAGAGACTGTCATACAAAATGACTCATTTGTATTATAACTGGCCAGGAACTGTTAGGGTCCCTGCACCTTGTCAGGTAAGAATTATAACATGAGACCTGATCATCTTCAGAGACTGTCATACAAAATGACTCATTTGTATTATAACTGGCCAGGAACTGTTAGGGTCCCTGCACCTTGTCAGGTAAGAATTATAACATGAGACCTGATCATCTTCAGAGACTGTCATACAAAATGACTCATTTGTATTATAACTGGCCAGGAACTGTTAGGGTCCCTGCACCTTGTCAGGTAAGAATTATAACATGAGACCTGATCATCTTCAGAGACTGTCATACAAAATGACTCATTTGTATTATAACTGGCCAGGAACTGTTAGGGTCCCTGCACCTTGTCAGGTAAGAATTATAACATGAGACCTGATCATCTTCAGAGACTGTCATACAAAATGACTCATTTGTATTATAACTGGCCAGGAACTGTTAGGGTCCCTGCACCTTGTCAGGTAAGAATTATAACATGAGACCTGATCATCTTCAGAGACTGTCATACAAAATGACTCTGACATTTGTATTATAACTGGCCAGGAACTGTAAGGGTACCTGCACCTTGTCAGGTAAGAATTATAACATGAGACCTGATCATCTTCAGAGACTGTCATACAAAATGACTCATTTGTATTATAACTGGCCAGGAACTGTTAGGGTCCCTGCACCTTGTCAGGTAAGAATTATAACATGAGACCTGATCATCTTCAGAGACTGTCATACAAAATGACTCATTTGTATTATAACTGGCCAGGAACTGTTAGGGTCCCTGCACCTTGTCAGGTAAGAATTATAACATGAGACCTGATCATCTTCAGAGACTGTCATACAAAATGACTCATTTGTATTATAACTGGCCAGGAACTGTTAGGGTCCCTGCACCTTGTCAGGTAAGAATTATAACACGAGACCTGATCATCTTCAGAGACTGTAATACAAAATGACTCATTTGTATTATAACTGGCCAGGAACTGTTAGGGTCCCTGCACCTTGTCAGGTAAGAATTATAACATGAGACCTGATCATCTTCAGAGACTGTCATACAAAATGACTCATTTGTATTATAACTGGCCAGGAACTGTTAGGGTCCCTGCACCTTGTCAGGTAAGAATTATAACATGAGACCTGATCATCTTCAGAGACTGTCATACAAAATGACTCATTTGTATTATAACTGGCCAGGAACTGTTAGGGTACCAGCACCTTGTCAGGTAAGAATTATAACATATCTATGTGATTACACAGATAATAAATTCATACAAGCAGAGAACTCAGTTCTGTTTCTCTAAATACTGCATTCTTTGTTTAACATAAGCAAAACAGGTTATTGATGTGTATTCATTTAACTGGCAGTGAATAGTGAAAACATGAATATTTTTATAATTTAATTGCAATTGCATTTTGTTCAGGTGTTAATTTGAGCATCACCAATAAGGTCAGCTTTTATCTGAATACTTGTGCCCAATTTGTGTGATCTTGAATTAGGAAATTGTAACTCCTATGTAAGATTTTTAATGTTCACATCTGTTTAACTCAATTGTGTATGAATAAAGCAACTCCTATTAAACATTTAACAAATAATACTGATTTACATTATCTAATTCTCTTCTTGCTATTTTAGTTACTTTCTTGTACTATACAAATGAATAAATTTTCTTTGTTCCTTTTCAGTATGCCCATAAGTTGGCTTACTTGGTTGGACAGAACATCCACAAAGAACCAAGTACAGAGTTGTCAGACAGATTGTTCTTCTTATAGATGGTACCAAATATCACCCAGAAACCATTGGGCTAACAAGATTTTAGTCCTGCTGGGTATTGATGTCAATGCTAGTCAAATTTTAATTGATTCTGTTATGAAGGATTGTGAAAAAGGAGAAAGTTTTTAGTGACATTTCAGATTTTATATCAGATGACTTCCAAGTTTGTGCCTTCCTTTGTTCAGACAATTTTTGGAGGACATTTACATATTACAAGTAGTTTCAAACCAAAAGATGTGTTTTATATGGTATTTTTTTCATATTTTGTTCATCATTGACTTAGTAATTTTTAGTTCATCTCCATTGCAAAAGACAAGGAATGCGTTGATTTAATTGTTACAATCATTTTATATTTTGTAATGTTTTGTTTTTTATTTTGCAAGTTAGTGAAACTTGCAGATCAATGTTATAATTATTTTATACTTTTGTACATTATGTAGATGTACTGTATGAAGAAAGGTTGTTTTAAATGTTATATCAGCTGTAATACTCCCATAGAAGAGCCAAACTTTTTACCAAAAAGATAAAGGAACAAAACGATCTTGAATCTTTACATATACATCTGGGAAAGAATACAGAAGATTGAAAAAAAAGTCAAATGTGTACTTCTGTTTAAATGCAAGGTGAAAATATTTAAAAAAATTCCTAGAAAAGTATCTAATGGTTCATATAATTCTATCTTTCCTTCTTAATCTGTATTCTGCAACATTCTTTCACCAGTTAGTCGAGGAAAACTTTGGCCATTTCTCTCAAAATGGACAGTAACTATTCTAGTCATATAATACTATTTGGGTATATATTGTAATTTCTTTAGTAGGATATTGTAATTTCTTTAGTAGGAATGAATGATATAACATGTTTGTAAATAGGCTTTAGTTTGGTGTGAGAAAAGTGAAATGAATCATACAGCCAACCATTGTATATACAACAACCTGACATATCTCCGTATTATATATTCATTCATGAAATATCAAGCGAATTATATACCTGTACATAAGAATCATTCTTATTTATGTCAAAGGCAGCAAAGAGTCTTAAACAACCTTATATACCATATGTTATAAATTTTCATACACATTTCAGCTCTATATTTATAAATTATGTTACTTTATTTTTACTGCAATATCTAGATCATGATCATCTCTTCTCTAATTATTGTGCTATTTTCACATTTTCTGACCGGCCTGAGAAAGATATTTCTCTTTACTAGTGAAATATCTGTTCACGGCAAATGATTGGTTGAAATTAAATTGTGAAGTTAAATTTTCTTGTTTTCTTCTGAATTTTCAGATTCTGACGTCATGAAAAAAGGCGCACATGTCTGATGATGTCACATCATAAGTACACAGTTTTCCTCAAATCTTTGAAAAGGAAGGATAAAAATCATAAGAGAAACAGATTCCACCACTGTAACTCGTGTATTACGATATTTCTTCACTCTCAACAGTTCAATTTTAAGTATTTAAAAAGCTCGGTGAGCCTCTCGCTTCAAATATTAAAATTTAACTGTCTTGAGTGTAGAAATATTGTAATACACTTGTTGCAGTTGTGGAATCTATATATCTTTTGACAGTGAAATTCCCCTGATCTTCATGATATTTTTAACAGTTTTTATATTTACCTTTCATTTAAAAAAAAAATAAAAAAAAATCCGAAAGCAGCACTTTATTCTGAGTAATTTGTTGCTGATAGAATATTTTTTCAATTTAATGTCCAACAATATGGTCAGTAAGACAAAACACTATTATATTTAGGAAAAATTAAAATTTAAAATTTCATATACTGACTCGTTAGAAAATGCAGTGTTTCGTCAGAGTCCCTTTTAAGTGTAGACTGCATTAATGGTTTTTAGGAACTCCATCCAAAATTTGAACCTAAGTATCTATGTTGAATGCTAAAACTGAAGATGTTTTGAAATTTATTATAATGACCTATATATATTGCTATCAGACATGGAAATAGTGCATTTATGTTTGAAGTTTTTTTTATTTTTACCAATCAGTCATAGGTAATGCATTTATAATGGGCTGTGGGACATATTTTATGTTTTGAGTTATTCTTTAGTTGAAATTTTTTTTCTTGTAATTTGAATAGGATATTGTTTATAACCAAACATTAAGATACTAAAACATAAGTTGTGTACAAGTGATGTCACTACTTGTGATGTCTAAATAAGGGTGATTAATGACTTCTGTGATCTTCAATATCTTGTTAGATATAACTTTTTGACAGAAGCTCTTTCATATTTAAGAGAAAGTAACGGTATCAATTTGTATCGTTTTGGCTTATAATGTAACAAATGTTGGTTAACCTCAACATGTCTGATCTCAGAAATACCTTGTACCACAAACTATATATTTTTAACAAAATTGGCTTGATAATACTCCATGGAGTAAAGAAGACCCCCTACTGCTGAACTTTTTGATAACAGTAAGTGGTCTGTTCATATGGTAACCAACTAATAACATTCATTGTACCTCACTCAATACAAGTGTTCACTTGAGATACATTTCTGTTCTATGTTTTGTTCAGACATGTTTGACAATCTCTTTATTTGTCTTTATATATTTGCAATAACCTCAAGAATGTGTAATGAGAATACTATTGTATGCAACTTTGATAATGAAAATTTATTACAAATAAAGATTTTAAAAGAAGTCTTTATTTTAAGTAGTTTTGATTTCCTGGACTAGCAAATTTCCCTATTGCAATCATTGTACATTTACCCAAATTTTTTTTACTCCCCTACCGAAAAAGTCTAAAAGTTTTCATCAGTCACATATCCAATGTTAATGACCTTATTTTCATGGTTCAGTGACTACTTGAAAAAAAAAGTTTAA
This sequence comes from Mytilus trossulus, assembly GCF_036588685.1. Classification (NCBI taxonomy): domain Eukaryota; kingdom Metazoa; phylum Mollusca; class Bivalvia; order Mytilida; family Mytilidae; genus Mytilus; species Mytilus trossulus. Next base: position 81,069,631 of record NC_086379.1, read on the forward strand.
GATTTTTTGTAATATTAAACTCTCTCTTATAGTTATAGTATAAATATATTTGGTATGTGCGTACCTTGCAAGGTCCTCGTGCCGGTCAGACACTGTTTTCACTTGACCTCGACCTCATTTCATGGATCAGTGAACAAGGTAAAGTTTTGGTGGTCAAGTCCATATCTCAGATACTATTAGCAAAAGGTCTAGTATATTCGGTGTATGGAAGGACCATAAGGTGTACATGTCCATCTGGCAGGTGGCATCTGACCATGACCTTATTTCTTTGGTCCAGTGGTTATAGTTAAGTTTTTTGTGTTTTGGTCTGTTTTTCTTACTTTATGCAATAGGTCTTCTTTATTTGGTGTATGGAATGATTGTAAGGTGAATATGTCTAGCTGGCAGGTGTCATTTGACCTTGACCTCATTTTCATTGTTCAGTAGACAAAGTTAAAGTTTTGGAGTTTTGGTCTTTTTATCTAATAGTAGATGCAATTGGTCATATTTGGTGTACAGAAATATTTTATGATCTATATGTCAGTCGCGCAGGTCTTATTTGACCTTGACCTCATTTTCAGAGTACATAGCTTAGTATCAAGTTTTGTGTTTTGGTCTGATGTTCTTAAAACTCTAAGCAATAGGTCAACTTTATTTGATGTAAGGATTGTTTACTTTCTATGTTGGCCTGGCATGTTTCATCTGACTTTGACCTTTTTTCCATTGTTGATTGGTCAATGTTTAGTATCCTTGGTTACTGTTAAGTTGTAATAAAGTTTTATAGAAAAGACTATCAACATAATATCAATGATTAGTAAAGAAGGCAAGACATTCCAGCATGTGCACTCTTGTTACCAAATTTTAAGTGTTTTTCAGAAACCACAGGAGATAAATATTGAAAGTAACTTAAGGTGGTACCCAACACTTCCACTAAAATTAATTTGGCTCGTTTAATTTTCATAAAATTTGGGCAAAGCATTCACTTTGATCCTTTGACAAAAAAATAAAATTTTCAAAAAATTTGAACCACCTGTTTAATCAGAAAAAATACACTGGTTATATAGCAGTTTGACGAACACTTATTTTGATCATTTGGAAGCTTAATATACCCTTAACAACACAATGTCATCAAAACGTTCTGCTGATTTTACAGAGTTATCTCCCTGTAGTGTTAGGTACCACCTTAAATAAAAAGTAGGACAATATCTACAAATTGATCTCATGACTTAAATATGAAGTCGAGTCCTCATAGACTTTTAGCCTTGAATGAAAATATGTACTGATTTGAGTTTTTTTTAAAGCAGAAAACTAGTACATGTACTGTACATAGAGAAACTAAATGTCAAAATGACCTGCAAAATGCCATGTACAAAAAAAAACAGTTGTTAGTTGACAAATGCCAATTGATTGATAAAAGTTCATGGGATCCTCTACCTTCTGTTTGTGGTAAGTTCTGGCATTGAAATTGTTAAAACCAATAACTGTTGTAAAGATGTTTTTGACATTACAGTAAGAATAGCCACCATAGACAAAAGTTAAGTTTCACATATAACAAGTTATTTACTTTCAGTAAAGTGGCACAATTTTTTGTAAAGAAATGTTGCAATTGTTATTTGACATAAACCCTTTCTCTTTGTGCAGCTTTATTAGCAAGTATTATAATTTAATGTTTAAAATCTTTTTGGGTGTACAACGGCTGATACAATATACTGTTATATCAAATGATAGGGTTATTTGAGCTAGCATTCAGGTATTGGAAATAGTTTTTGATGCCATCCATATGGTTATTCTCTGATTTCATTTTTTTTTATTGGTTTTATGAAGACATTCCTTTTTTGACATAGATGGTAGATTTCATTCATTTGTGCTATTCAGACAAATATCATCCTTGATAAAGTGTTAACAGACTAGCAATGCAGTAGTTGGACATAGACAACTTGCTCACTGAGGCCTCCAGTTACTGTTATATATTAGGAAATATTTGTCGTTATAATGACTGAGGATAACAAATCAAAATTTAAGGTGGGTTGTACTTTTTATTTTCTACCATTTCCCTTTTGCTGTCTATTTTTCACATTACACTGAATTCAAACAACACTGAAACTAATTATTATTTTCACTTATACCAATCAAAACATATTCTTTTCCAATGAAACTATAAGTATATCACTTAGAAACTACAAAGCATTACTTCTCCAGTTTGTTATGCAGATAATAAGATGTGCTTAAATATCATGACGATGCCTGATGTGCTTGGTTCTATTCATAGTGATGATACAACATGGAAGAAATAACAATGGTCCCTAGTCCATCTGGCACCAGGCCAAAATAACTTTACGACAAGCAACACAAAACACTGGCTATATCAAGGTAAAGCACAGCATAAATTGGATGCCTTCACTTCTAGTAAAAATTTCTGGGTTGAAATTTATGAAGCAATCAGGTCTGTTCATCTTTAAGCTTTTCCATTTCTTGCTTTATTCTTTCTTCCAGAGCCTCAATAAATGGTTGTGTCAGCTGCCTTTCATTCCCGATTTTTCTAGCCACAAAATGAGGCTTATCATCCTAAAAAATAAATAAAAAACAACATATGTATATACAAAACTTTATCACAAGATAGTAAGCATAGTAGAAATTATTTGAGAATTTGAGAATTTCATTCATATAATTTATTATTAAGGAGATTTGATTTGATTGCCAATAAGACAATTACCAAACACAGACCAGATAGCTTGGATGTCAGAAATGTAGAATTTCAAAATATTTTATGATTTTAACTTTCTTTTGGTGTTGAGTGTACTTGATAAAGCTTTCCCCCAGAATCGATACACCATATACAATATTTGGACCTTGTAGGAAAACATCAAATTAAATTGTAAGAGCTTTAGTTGCAGACATAAAATGAGGCTAACCCAGCTTTTATCCCATTTGTAGCAAACACTATTTTTATGTTTTCATACAATTTACAAATTAACAATTTGGTTTATGGTATATTTTTTTTTACTTTCAAACTTGAATCTTTTCCTGAACAAGTTGTTGTTTACAAAGGAGTTTCCTGAACGCCTCTATTACAGAACCTATTGTTGTTAATTTGTTCTCATCCTGAAAATGCATGAATTATTTACCACTGGATGTTTAGAAACCAACAATCAATCAACAAAGGAGTTCACATTATTTGTAGTGTCACAAATCCTTAAAGAAAATGAGCCGTGGTTATCCCTTAATATGATGCTGTTTATTTACACAGAACTCTATAAACCTACTTGGTAAACAATAAAAGTCAATATATCTCCTTCTTTATCTTCAAACTCTAACTGGAACAGCTCATTCTTTTCATCTGTAATAAAAACACATAATCTCCAGAGTACATGGATGCCCTGCTAACACTATTATTTATATGTTCACTGGACCATGAAATTAGGGTCAGAACTCTAATTTGGCATATGAAAGATCATATCATAGGGAACATGTGTACTTAGTTAAAATTTAAACTGTTTCAAGTTGATTGGACTTCAACTTAATCAAAAACTACCTTGACCAAAAATTTTAACTTGAAGCGGGACATACGGACGAAAGGACAGATGAACAGATCAGAAAACATAATACACCTTTACTATCGAAGGTGGGGCTCACAAAGAAAACCAGATGCTCCGCAGGGCGTAGCTTTATACGACCGCAGAGGTTGAACCCTGAACAGTTGGGGCAAGTATGGACACAACATTCAAGCTGGATTCAGCTCTAAATTTGGATTGTGATTAAATAGTTGACACAGCATAGGTTTCTGACACAGAATGAATGTGTTCTAATGAACTTAAAATTTTTGTTTTCTCTTAGAGCAATTCACTATGCTGTTGAATATTAATCCTCTCAAAAAATTGTTTGAAGAAATTTTCTTTTTATTTATGAAATTTCAAATGAGAAAAATTGAACCCAATTTTTAAATCACATCCCCCTTTCCCTTATTCCAAAACTAATCTCAATTAAAATATTCTAATGGAGTTTGCAACAATAATTACTCATTTAAATACATCATAAAATAATAAAGATGTAAAAAAAACTGCTTGTTATCACTGAATGGTAAAGATTATTTAAATTTATCAGTTGGTATTAAAGGTGAATATACATTGTATATTGTATATAACAAAGATTTAAGTTGATTCTGGACAAAGAAAGATAACTCCAATTAAAAAATATTCTTGCAGATATTTCTTGCTTACTATACTGGACAAAGAAAGATAACTCTTAATTAAAAAAAAATTTGCTATTTCACAATATTGTGAAATTAGATATTTCTTGCCATTGCACAATACTGTGCAATTGAAAAGACTTGCTATTGCACAATACTTAATATAATAATTTTATATCCTGATTTGGACCAACTTGAAAACTGGGCCCATAATCAAAAATCTAAGTACATTTTTAGATTCAGCATATCAAAGAGGCCCAAGAATTTATTTTTTGTTAAAATCAAACTTAGTTTAATTTTGGACCCTTTGCACTTTAATTTAGACCAATTTTGAAACTGGACCAAAAATTAAGAATCTACATACACAGTTAGATTTGGCATATCAAAGAACCCCAATTATTCAATTTTTGATGAAATCAAACAATGTTTAATTTTGGACCCCGATTTGGGCCAACTTGAAAACTGGGCCAATAAAAAAATCTAAGTACATTTTTAGATTCAGCATATCAAAGAACCCCAAGGTTTCAATTTTTGTTAAAATCAAACTAAGTTTAATTTTGGACCCTTTGGACCTTAATGTAGACCAATTTGAAAACGGGACCAAAAATTAAGAATCTACATACACAGTTAGATTCGGCATATTAAAGAACCCCAATTATTCAATTTTGATGAAATCAAACAAAGTTTAATTTTGGACCCTTTGGGCCCCTTTTTCCTTAACTGTTGGGACCAAAACTTCCAAAATCAATACCAACCTTCCTTTTATAGTCATAAACCTTGTGTTTAAATTTCATAGATTTCTATTTACTTATACTAACGCTATGGTGCGAAAACCAAGAAAAATGCTTATTTGGGTCCCTTTTTGGCCCCTAATTCCTAAACTGTTGGGACTGAAACTCCCAAAATCAATACCAACCTTCCTTTTGTGGTCATAAACATTGTGTTTAAATTTCATTGATTTCTATTTACTTAAACTAAAGTTATTGTGCGAAAACCAAGAATAATGCTTATTTGGGCCCTTTTTTGGCCCCCAATTCCTAAACTGTTGAAAATAAAACTCCCAAAATCAATCCCAACCTTTATTTTGTGGTTATAAACCTTGTGTCAAAATTTCATAGATTTCTATTAACTTAAACTAAAGTTATAGTGCGAAAACCAAGAAAATGCTTATTTGGGCCCTTTTTGGCCCCTAATTCCTAAAATGTTGGGACCAAAACTCCCAAAATCAATACCAGCCTTCCTTTTATGGTCATAAACCTTGTGTTAAAATTTCATAGATTTCTATTCACTTTTACTTAAGTTAGAGTGCGAAAACTAAAAGTATTCGGACGACGACGACGACGCCAACGTGATAGCAATATACGACGAAAATTTTTTCAAAATTTGCCGTCGTATAAAAAATGTTCACTTATCCATACCCTCTCTCTCCCTCTTACTTGTATTGTATGACAGGAAGTGTATGTCAATTCTACATGTACTACTGGAAACTAAGCTATAGAAATAACAAAGAAAAAAAAGTATTGACTCCATGATTGACTGTTGTGATAAGAGTCCACTTGGTCATCGAAATATATGAAAAAAAATATTGCAAAGGCAGTCAACTATTTACAATCAACAAACTTTAACACAATTATTTTCCCATTTTTAAGCTGCGAAAGTGTGAAACCATTGTTGCTATTACAAACCTTTCTTCTGTCTTGTAGGTGGTACATACACATCAATATTAGGTTTCTTTGGTCTTTGGTTAAGTTTTGGTTTTTCTTGTTTCTTAGACTTTACTTCTTTATCATAATTATCCCTATTGGTGAAAAATATAAATGTTTTAGAGAAATGATTTTCATTGAACAATGCAGATTTATCATTATATTTTGTTTTAGTGCATCTCCTTAAAAAATGAATTGTATACAAGTTTATGTACTCTTAATCATGGGGTCAGTGAAAAAACTATGTGAATTATATTTTTTTTTATCCTATATTGAACTTTTGATGTTGTCTCTTTAAAAAATAACACAATTTTGGCATGCATATTTAACATTCTTCTCCAGTGAAAGACATGAATAGTGAACTATCCTATTAAATATGTTGTCTTCAAAGGCTATTTTTTAGCTGCAACACATTCTAGGAAGATGTTGCATCAAGAAGTAAAAATAACCTTTCAAGACATCATAATTATTTAAGTGAGTGATACTCTAGTCCTAATAATTATGACGTAAAAAAGGCTATTTCATTTAAGAAAGACGTAATAGGGTTATCATCCTAAAGTAATAACGGTAAAATAAACTTCCAACATGATGTTAAAGGTACTGAGTTCGATCCCCACTCCAGAAGCTAAAAATATCAGTACATCAGAAGGTTGATTTTCACCTTCTTACACACATGATATCTCTGGTACCCAGAAAAGAGTTAAAACTAGAATGGGTACTTTGGAGGCATCGGTTGGTCAAAGTTGCTCCTATCTTTGACCTGGAGATCAATCTGCTGATATCTCTTCAGTTTGACTGTTCTAGCCGAGCAGCTCAGTGGTTCTCTCTGAGTATTTTTGCTACCTCCACAATAATAACAGATTCTGTCTGGTGTCCTAACCCTACCTGATGTTTGGATGGGGATTGTCCTTGTAAATATTCAACATTGTAAATATGCTAGTGACACATCTCAATTAATCCTGACAGGGAGTGTACAGGGATTCCATTGAATCCTCACAGCTCTCTAGGGGTGCTTCTTAAGGGCATATCCAACAGCTTATTTCTGACAGAGATAATTTTTCATTTAAGATATATAGGCTATTTTTTACCTGTGTAAATCAAATATGTAATAAAAAACATTACATTGCTACTTTTTGAGTAAAATGAGGTTGAAATTTCAGATATTTGCCCAAAATTCAGATTTGTGAACTTTTTTTTAAGTTAAATCAGTGTGAATGATAACAAGAGGCTCTCGAGAGCCTGAATCGCTCACCTTAATTTTTTTGGTTAAATCTCTCATCAATGATTATTTTGGCTTTTCAATTTATTTAAATGTTCAGTTAATCTGTATCTATAATAGTATTCAAGATAATAACCAAAAACTGCAAAATTTCTTTAAAATCATCAATTCAGGGGCATTATACCTGAAAAACCAGTTACCCAATTTGTCTGAAAATTACAGGACAGGTAGACCTTGAGCTAATCAATACTTTAACATATTGTCTTATTTGCTCTAAATGCTGGAGTTTTTGAGATATAAGCCAAAAACTGCATTTTACCTTGTGATCTATTTTTAGCCATGATGGCCATGTTTTTTGACGAAATAGAAAATAAAGCACAAACTTTATTTTATACACCCTACTGATCATTCAGTTGAAGTTTGGTTGAATTTAGTTGAGTAGTTTTAGAGGAGAAGATTTTTTAAAGTTAGCAAATATGATGAACAAATTGTGAAAAATTGTCATTAAAGGACAATAACCCCTTAAGGGGTCAATTGACAATTTTGGTCATATTAACTTATTTGTAGATCTTACTTTGCTGATCATTTTTGCTATTTACAGTTTATCTTTATCTATAATAATATTCAAGATAATGACCAAAAACTGCAAAATTTCCTTAAAATTACCAATTAAGTGGCAGCAACCCAACAATTGGTTGTTTGATTCATCTGAAAATTTCAGGGCTGATAGATATTGACCTAATGAACATTTTTACCCCATGTCAGATTTGCTCTAAATGCTTTTGTTTTTGAGATATAAGCCAAAAACTGCATTTGACCCCTATGTTCTATTTTAAGTAACGGCGGCCATGTTTTTTGACAGATCATAAATCAAAGCACACACTTTGTGCAGGATAATCTAAGAAACAATCATGCTAAGTTTTAACCAAATCCATTCAGTAGTTTCAGAGGAGAAGATTTTTTAAAGTTAGCAAATATGATGAACAAATTGTGAAAAATTGTCATTAAAGGACAATAACCCCTTAAGGGGTCAATTGACAATTTTGGTCATATTAACTTATTTGTAGATCTTACTTTGCTGATCATTTTTGCTGTTTACAGTTTATCTTTATCTATAATAATTTTCAAGATAATGACCAAAAACAGCAAAATTTCCTTAAAATTACCAATTAAGTGCCAGCAACCCAACAATGGTTTGTTTGATTCATCTGAAAATTTCAGGGCTGATAGATCTTGACCTAATGAACATTTTTACCCCATGTCAGATTTGCTCTAAATGCTTTCGTTTTTGAAATATAAGCCAAAAACTGCATTTGACCCCTATGTTCTATTTTAAGTAACGGGGGCCATGTTTTTTGACGGATCAAAAATCGAAGCACACATTTTGTGCAGGATATACTAAGGAACAATCATGCTAAGTTTCATTCAAATCCATTCAGTAGTTTCAGAGGAGAAGATGTTTGAAAAATTAACGACGACAGACGACGACGACGACGACGTCGACTACGACGACGGACGCCAAGTGATGAGAAAAGCTCACATGGCCTTTTAGGCCAGGTGAGCTAAAAATCAGTTGAAAAATGCATCTTTATTTTTATGTCACAGTTTAACGTCTCTAAATTAACATTTTACATTAGCAACATCATTATCTCCCCTGTAACTGTATCATATGCCCTTAAACAGAGGGATCTTTGTACATATATACAAAAGTTTTTTGTGCACCAAGATGAAATGTACACTTTCTTTTAGACGGTAAAAAAATTGAATGATTTTAATAAAAAAACGTTTATTTTTTTCCACAAATAACAAAACACAATAAATATTTGAACTCTGACAAAATCTGACAAATCCAATCAAATTACATACATGTACATCCACAGTGGCTAAAAATGAGCATTTGACACCTGACGCCGTAAAAAAAAGGACAATAGTGTTAGCACTAACAACCAAAAAATGAAAAAAACGAAAAAGTGTGGAAAGTGGTTAAAAGGGAGTACACAGCATGTGACCAAATCTGTGTGTGTAAACTGTTGAAAAAGCTTGTATTACACATGAATATCATGTCACTTGACAAATATGCCTGCCAGTAAAGGGCATTTACTTTTCTACATTGGCTAGAGGTATAGGGGAGGGTTGAGATCTCACAAACATGTTTAACCCCCCCACCTTTTTGCGCCTTTCCCAAGTCAGGAGCCTCTGGCCTTTGTTAGTCTTGTATTATTTTAATTTTAGTTTCTTGTGTACAATTTGAAAATTAGTATGGCGTTCATTATCACTGAACTAGTATATATTTGTTTAGGGGCCAGCTGAAGGAAACCTCTGGGTGGGGGAATTTCTCGTTACATTGAAGACCTGTTGGTGACCTTCCACTGTTGTTTTTTCTATGGTCGGGTTGTTGTCTCTTTGATACATTCCCCATTTCCATTCTCAATTTTATTATCTTCAGTAAGGTTTCACAAACGTCATAATTATTAGCAATTTGGATAGTTCATTTTCTTTTAAGGTTTATGAGCCCTTCTGTCTCGGGGGAAGGGCACTTACTATATAATTAGTGATAGGGATGAGCCGCTGGAATAGGTCACTTTTTCATGCTCTATGATATATGAAAAGGGTGAGAAATTCAGATTAAATATATCAATAGGTTGGTATTATCACTTGCTTGATTATATCATAAGTATCTGAAACTAATCAGATGTCTGTATTTATTTTTGATGCGGTTAAACCACAGTTGTAAATACATCAGTTATTTGTCAAACCAATTAAACTCTATTTATTCTGATGTGGTATTTCCACTGATGACAGTGATAGATGCAATAAATACGGCCATTTGACATTTGCACCTAATTAACATTAAAGGGTTTGTATACATAAACCATGATAACAATTATTTAAAGAATTCCATTGTGAAAGCGTCCTATAAGAGGGAACAGCAATGTAACTTTTTATCAATGCAAGGGCTGTATAGCCAGTCAAGGTCGTTAAAAACTTCCATTTGTTGTTGCTTTTTATCAGTTTTTAATTAATATTAAACATGTTAAAATCAGTGAAGGGGTTTCTCTCTGAAGTGATTATGATAAAATACATTTAACTGACCATAGATGTAATACCATCTATGATCTGACCAAACTTCTTTTACATGCATTTATTGTATGTTGGAATAGAAATTTCTTCATAATGAAAGATATAAAAGGGAGCAATAAGAAAAAAGTTTTTAAAAATATGACGAATTTATTGAAAAAATCTATACTAATGTACTAGAAGATGAAAAATATTCAAATACATCTATAGGTCTGCTTACGTTAATTGATATATATGACAAGATATATATTTTTTATAAACAAAATATATGAAAAGGGTGGGGTACTTGATGTCTCAGCTGCTCACCCCTACCAAAAAATGTTTGAAGTGGCCCCCCGAGCCTTCTGTAGCCATTTTTGAACGAATTTTTCAAACATCTATTGTATCAAAACTACAGATATGTTGAATAATAGAGACAGGCCATTTTGTACATATACTAGGGGGAAACTTGATGAAAAGCATTATAATTTACTGTTTCTTTGCATTTAAATGAAAAAGAGTACTTTGTGGCAAATAAACCTAGATTTTTATAGAAAATCCACAGCCTTTAATACAGAGATTTTTGTTATAAAATTTGAATAGAATTGAGAATGGAAATGGGGAATGTGTCAAAGAGACAACAACCCGACCAAATAAAAAAACAACAGCAGAAGGTCACCAACAGGTCTTCAATGTAGCGAGAAATTCCCACACCCGGAGGTGTCCTTCAGCTGGCCCCTAAACAAATATATACTAGTTCAGTGATAATGAACGCCATACTAATTTCCAAACTGTACACAAGAAACTAAAATTAAAATAATACAAGACTAACAAAGGCCAGAGGCTCCTGACTTGGGACAGGCGCTAAAATGCGGCGGTGTTAAACATGTTTGTGAGATCTCAACCCTCCCCCTATACCTCTAACCAATGTAGAAAAGTAAACGCATAACAATACGCACATTAAAATTCAGTTCAAGAGAAGTCCGAGTCTGATGTCAGAAGATGTAACCAAAGAAAATAAACAAAATGACAATAATACATAAATAACAACAGACTACTAGCAGTTTTAACTGACATGCCAGCTCCAGACTTCAATTAAACTGACTGAAAGATTATGATTTCATCATATGAACATCAGGCACAATCCTTCCCGTTAGGGGTTTAGTATCATACCATCATAACATATATGAGAAGAACATAACCTGTGTCATGCCAACAACTGTTTTTAGAACAAATGTGTTTAGTTCCAACGCAAAGACCTTATCAGTGACTCAATATTAACGCCAAAATATGCAATCTTTAATGACTTGACAACAGTATGGTAATTATATCCCTTCTTAATAAGTCTATTCAAAGGTTTTGTAAGTTTATGAGGTGAATACTGACACCTTTGTGCTTTATAAAGAATATTTCCATAAAAAATTGGATGTGAAATACCTGAACGTATAAGAAGTCTGTTGAGCTATATTTACGAATGATGTCTTTATACCGATGATAAAATTTAGTAAATGTTTTGACTAGTTTGTGATAATGAAAACCCTGGTGTAATAATTTTTCAGTAATACATAAATTTCTCTCGTTAAATTCTAAAACATTGTTACATACACGAGCGAATCGTACAAGTTGAGATATATAAACACCGTAAGATGGTGACAAGGGAACGTCACCATCTAAAAACGGATAATTAACGATAGGAAATGAAAAATCATCCCTTTTATCATAAATTTTAGTATTCAGCTTTCCGTTAGCGATATAGATATCAGGATCGAGGAAAGGGCAGTGGTCATTGTTAGTATTAGCTTTATTTAAAGTAAGTTCGCCAGGATAAAGTTCATTAATATACATACTGAAGTCGTCATTATTGAGAGCCAAAATATCATCCAAATATCTAAAAGTATTATTAAATTTGTTTATCAGATGTTGTTTTGATGGGTCTTTGCTTATTTTTGTCATAAATTTTAACTCATAACAATACAAAAAGAGGTCCGCAATAAGTGGTGCACAGTTAGTCCCCATTGGAATTCCGATAATCTGACGATATACGGAATCCCCAAATGAACAAAAATGTTATCTAGTAAAAATTCAAGGGCATATATAGTATCAAAGCATGTCCAATTAACATAGTTTTTTTTGTTTATTGCTACTAAAAAATGACCTAAAAGAGTTTGAACATATATATTCACATTCTGATTTTTTGAATGCCCATTTAATGAGGTGTGTGAATTTTTTCTTAATGAGAATGTGAGGCAATGTGGTATACAGGGTAGAAAAATCAAAACTTTGAACAGATTCAAAATCACTAATATAAGCATGCAATTTATCAAGTACTTCCAACGAGTTCTTGACACTCCAAAAGTAATTTGTTCCACTATTTTCGAAGGCCTTATTTGAACAATTTATTATAAGGTTTTTAATTGTACCAAGTGTGCTGGTAAGAAGAATAGACAATTTAGTAGTTGAACAATGGCTTGAAGACGAAATAAATCTATATTTGTAAGGGGTTTTGTGTAGCTTCGGAAGCCAATACATAGTTGGGACTTTCATTGTATTTGGCTCTGCTTGTAAAGCGGTGGCTAAAAGTTTATGTTTGTTACAGATTTCGTTTTCTGAAAATGGAGTCAGTTGAAATGTTGGTGAATTGGTGATTTCCTTTTTCAGAACCTCAATGTAAAATTTACGTCAAACAATAATAATATTATTAGCAGCTTTATCAGCCGGGACAAAAACAAATTCCTTGGCTAGTTCTTTTAGTTTATGTTTGATACGAGAAATAGGTTTATTGTGGTTATTGTTAATAGTAAAATGTTCTTTAAAATGTTGAATACGTATATCAACTATATTCATTACTGAATTAAAAAAAGAGTCCAAAGATTTTTTGTCAGCTTTTTCCCATTTTATCCATTTCATACAGTAAGTATGGAGTGAGTCGTGGATGATATTACGACACTCATTCCAATTAATAATTGACGGGGGACGATATTTAGGTCCTTTACTTAGGAATGATTTTAACTCTCGGTCTTGAACGACGTTAAGATCTCCTGTTAGAACATGGGAAATGGGTCCATAAATATATTCCGAATTACTGCAATTACATGAAGTAGGTGTATTTTTACTGAAATTAACATCTTTACACAATTGACTATAATTAAACACAAATTTCCGGGTAGATTTCTTGTAAATATAACAAATAAGAGGTAGCTCAGTATTGTCAAAATATCCAGGAATTTGTTCTTTAACAGCATGGTCGTTAAATATACCGGCAATATTTACAAAATCAAAGCCTTTATTGACATACTTAATTTTGATAAAATGTTTTTTATGATCTTCAGGGCGATCAATTTTGGGAAATAATTTAGAATAACAATATGCCATAATAATTTGAACAAATTTCATACTTAGGACTGCTATATGAAATTGTGTTGCAATCCTCCAAAATTAGAGTAAATATAGATTACTCACTTGCCTTTCTATGATGTGCTAGTGTTTATTTTTTACAAAAAGTTTAAACCAACCTGTAAATTCCAAAATACCTCATGCTGAGTCATTAAAGTCGAGCGCACCCTAAAAGGTGTACTTGATTTGGTCCAAATTTGTATTTGTTTTAACCAATAACTTCATTAATAAACTTGTTTTTAGGAAATCAATGATAGCACTGCATGCAATTATCCTATATCTATCAGTCATCAAATTACCAAATATGATAGTCCAAGGATAAAGGCTGTGGATTTTCTATAAAATTTCCATATGTTTAGCATTGAATCAACAGAAGGGTACATAATCATTACATGAAAAAGTGTTTTTTTTTAAAAGATATGTTTGGGGTTTTTTTTGCTGGTTACCGGTTACCTGTCCACTTGATTTCGTATTATACTTTTCATGAAACCATGGCCCATATCAATTTTAGTTTTATTGTTTGCCATTCTCAGATGTCTAAGAGGTGTCTAAGAGACCCAACAAATATCCAAAGAAGGAAATTTCTTTCCAACCGGCAATTCCTGTGTACTACGTACCATTTTATGCGTACAGCGGTGTATAATTTTAGAGCTCTTGTCGGAGAAGTTATGTTTTCATTTTGAATATATATTTTGTTCCACTTTGTTCTTTTTTTTACAAATTTAACTGTAATTCGTATTTGATGTTTTCTTAACAATAAGTAAACAGTTAACCATATTTAGTTATTTTGACACTTTATCGCGAATACAAGGCAAAATCCGGTTCATAAATTCCGGAATTGGTTTATTTATTATCAAAATTATACAAATGACGTACTTCACATCCACATATCGGCATGGCGGCGAACGAACTGAGCACGAAATTAAAAAGTTCATCAAGAGCAATATTAAAGCGTACTCGTGTACCAGAAACTGTCCAAGAGGACGACGACAACCCCATGAAATCAATTCTTAAAAAAAATAAAAAGCCAAAACTCGATTCATCTGTCGAAGAGCATTCAAAAGCACAACAAGAGCCTACACAAAAATTGGGATCACGTATTGCCAGCCAGGTGACAGTTGTCAGTGACCAGAAACTAACAGATTCGTCGTCTAAGGTTGAAAAATCTCCTAGTCAACAAAAAAACAAGCAAATTTTAGATGATAGAAAGCAGTCTGATGTAAACCAACCAAAAAAAAGCGAAGACCCCTCAGATGTTGCTAAAAGTGGAATAAGTCCCGATAAAGCAGTAGCTAAAAGTGGAATAAGTCCTGATAAAGCAGTAGGCAGTGAAAAGTCAAGAAAGGAAGTTAAGAGAGATCTAACCATTACTGAAAAATCAGTAAAATATGATAAAAAGAGTGAAAAGAAGGAGAAAGAGAAAGTGAAAAAAGGAAAGGGGACAGAATCCAAATCATCAGATAAAAAGCAGTCGCCAATAAAAAGTACAAGTAAAAAGACAACTGTGAAGATTGAAGAAGAAGAGGAGGAAATAGGTATATTAAAAAGGTCTTTTATCGGTAAAACTTTAAAAATGATATCTATATTTTAAGGTGTTTCATAACATCCTCCTAAGTGGGTCTCATTGGGGTCTTAGCGTGATGGGGATTGCCAATTTGTTGTGAGCGTGACGCCTGAAAGTCAAATTATTGTGTCGTGAAAACAGGAAATGACAAAAACATGAGAATTGCTTATGTATATAGCGTAACAAGGATACAGGAATCTGACAAAACAGAAAGCGGGATCTGGGATCGGAACCCCCCCAATGAGACCCCCTCCTAAGGCTCCCAATAAATTGTCTGTTTACGGTTACTTGACCCACCCAATCATTCAATCGCATCCAGTCACGTCTCAGTCCTTACAGCTGAACGGACGTGCTGGGTCAGCTCTCCTTTACCCGCTATCTTCAATGAGGGTTTACAGTTAGATGTTCAACGACTTACTACTTAAGATGACAGAAACCAATCCATGCCGTACAGAGAGACGTAGTAGTTGGCGTACCCGCGTTAACATGCCTCCAAAACCATTGTCTATTATGGGGAGTGTCATGCCGATTAACGTCCGAGGGCTGTATCCTAGGCTGTTGGGTGATACGACCTTCATTTCACTGCCTCACGGCCTTGGTCCTGATAACGCTTCCTGTCATCTTCTGAACTACGTCCGAGATCATCTACCAGTACTCCTTCATCGAGGCTAGCGGGCTGCCAAGCTGACCAAACTGGCCCTGAAAGCAGCCGTTAGTGAAGAAAAACATCAAAATAGTAAACAAAGAAAAATAAATCACCAAAACCAAGATGGCGGCCTACATATTGCTACCTCCACTACTTGTTCCTGACCCATGGCATCAAATCATTTAAAGCTCACCAAACGCCTTCGGGCACCGAGCCGACCGTGCGAGGGCTGAAAGGCCAGTCAAGGTCGTTAAACACTTCCATATATATACTTGACCCACCCTGCTTGTGAGCTCTGACCCTTAGTAATTTTAATTTTGATGAATTGCAATGTGAATAATTACCAGTCACTATTACCCACTAGTCCAATGTCCTTCATGTATGCTAGTAAATTTTTAATTGAATAGTAAGAAAAAATAGACAACTGACAATATTTATTAGCACATACACATTTACATTAAATGGTTATGGAATACAAAATTAAAAGTAAGTAGATATTTGCAAAACTTTGTTTAAAGACATAAAACAACTCTGAATATTGGTATTTAGGATTGGTAGGTAGCAAAAGATTTTGGTGAAGTGTGTCAGAATTACATTAAAATATTGATGTAATTAGTAATTGTAATTTAATTAAAACATGATTAATTAATTTGGCAAATTAATGCTAAACCTAGGTTTGGTGTACATTTCACATATGTTTATAGATAGATAATTATGATAAACATATATATTGTAGCGGCAGTACAGGACCCTAAAGTTGACAGAAGCAGAATATGTCCTTATTTGGATACTATTAATAGGTAAGAGAAAAAATAATTCTACGTTCCTGAACAACAAGTTATTTCTAGAAGTGGCAAGAAAAAAAAACATGGATTAGAATCTTCAGGTAAATAAAAAAATCTATACAAAATTTATCATTTTGCTGATTTTAATTCAGTTAAAGGTTATGTCAGTTAAGAGTTGCAATGTAATTATTATAAGCCGACTGTTGGACAACAGGTATACTTTTCAAGTTCTGTGTTGGATTTTTATGTGACTTGTTTTATTCTGGAGATGAGTTGAAAGACAACCTCAGCATAATTGTTTATGAAGTATTGATATAATTTTGCAGAATTAAATTGTAAAGAAATTTATATGATGGGTTAAAATGTAAGATGAAAGAATTATATCTTTGGTTTGCAATTTTCCAGAATAATATTTTATACATTTTCTGTTTTTAGATCTGTTCTTGATTTTGACTTTGAGAAGTTATGTTCTGTGTCCTTGTCCCACATCAATGTGTATGCATGCTTAGTATGCGGGAAATATTTCCAAGGTAAGTTTAACACATTATTATTTTTCGTAAATTCATAATATTACTACTGTAAAAGTATAAATAACCTTTATTATTGGCATATGAGATTTAAATTGCTATTTTCAGATCTTGCACTGTAGTCTGTAGTAGAGTGGACTCATTTATTATCATTTTCCAGAATATATAGTTTAGTAAAAAGTCAAGTCTACTTTGGATTGCAAATTTATAACTGGTATAATGTAAATTCTGATATGGCCACAAGGGAAATTTATTTAAAGATTCTGTAACCTTTGGCAATAAAACCCTAACTAGAGTAAAAGTCATTGTCAACTTGCAAAGGAGGACATTTAAAGGTTCAAAGGTCCACTATCTTCACCATATTCCCTTAAGGACAAAAAGGTTAAAGATATAATATTCATAAGCACTAAGAACATTGCTATTAAACTGGTGATGAGTTTGTGAGAAATTATTTCCTATCTTTATGTTTTTCATTTCAGGTCGTGGAAAAATGTCCCATGCCTATACACACAGTGTGTTGGAGAGTCATCATGTGTATCTTAACTTACAAACACAGAAGTTCTATTGTCTACCAGATAACTATCAAATCATTGATTCATCACTAGAAGATATCATTGTATGTATATCATTATGATAGGTGGGCAGTAACTCAGCCAATAATAAATTGAAGCACACAAAGACACACCCTTTCGGATGGAAATTTGAATATCCCCTTTTTCAAGTGGTAAATAAAATTCTGACTCCAAACTCAGTTTTAATCAAATTAAATAATTTTCTGGATCATGAGATTCCCACTTCAGAAATTAATGAAATCTGTTAGATTAGAAGGAATACAAACAAATGAGAAACAAGTAACCATTTGATTTTGTTTGTGTATAGAGAACTATCATTTCATTGTTAAGGCTTTGGTCACTGTTTTCTATGATAATGTTTTATTGATGGTATGTATTGAGAACTATCATTTCATTGTAAAGGCTGTTTTATATGATGATGTTTTATTGATGATATATCTTGACAGTATGTGTTGAATCCAACGTTCACACCAGAGCAGATCCAACAGATGGATAACAACAGTAAGCTGTCTATAGCTTATGACAAGACCACATATTTACCAGGCATGTATCAATTATCTCATCTTCATATTGTTATACATTTTTTATTATTTTATGGTTAGTATGTTTAGAGGCGGATTAAGAGCCAGGGCCCCCCCTTTTTCAGGAAAAATTTTGTTGCTTATATCGGGAATCACTGGAGCGTGACTGGAGTGGGCCCCCTCTTAGGTCAGTCAGTGGGCCCCCACTTATGAAAATTTCTGGATCCGCCACTGATGTTTGCTAATGAATAGTAGTGTTGGATAATCGGTTGAAATTACTAACCGATTATCTATTACAATCGGTTGACAGCAACCAACCCACTATCAGTTATAATCGGATCATAATACCTTGCCGTTTTTTTCAAAGAAAATCATGCATTTAGTCTCAATGTACATGTCTAATGTGTACATTCCATATCATTGCAGAGTTTATATATTCATATTTGATCTTTTGTTTCCTTTTCATATATACTGGTGTACTAAATATTAGTCCTGGTACCTTTGATAATAATCTATTAAGCAGTTAAAACAATGAATTAATAAGAATTAAGATTCATATTGAACATATTTTATCTCATAATTACAACATTAATTACCAACAGTGACACTAACATTAATGGTGTAACTCACAAAACAATTTCAATAACATAGCTGTATGGACATTTGAATGCTTCTAATTAGGAAAAGATATATAAAGTTTTTAACTTTAAGAAATTTAAAATTAAGACAAAAAAATAAAACAATGCATTTGCATTATAATACATACAGTAAACAAAAGGTATTAAACCAATGTCTGTTAATTCGTGTAGAACGCTTTTTTTTCACTTTTGTGATCATTAATTTCTGTCAAGTGTGTCATTCGTGCGTCTGAACTTATAATTGCAAGAATGCGGAATTATTACATAGTTGAACCGTATCTGATTAGTGATTCTTATTTTTTTATAAATGGCGGACAAATTCGGAAAATTTACAAAAATAAACGATGTTTGGCAAGCAATTTGGAAAGGAATATGACGTTTTTGATGCTACAAATGGATAAAACATAACTAAAAGGCAATTTGCAACATGTTCTAATGAAGCAACTAAATTATTTTGTCTAAAATCAGAATGATTTGTACCGCTCTCAAGTAACAAGGGCAAGTACCGTAAATGAAAGAAAGTATTTCATACAAAGTTATTTATGTTAAATAACATTCCATCAATCTGCAAATGCTTTTGTCACGTTTATAAAGAAGGAAAGTGGTTAATTTTTTAATTATGGGATGTTTGACATTGTTACTCAGTGTTCCAGCTTGAATCTCAGGGCAGAAGGGTGCTACTTGTCTGAAAGGGCACTTTAGCGCAATAACCCAAATTGTAAGGGCACTGTTTGGCAGTGTATTTAAAATAACCTTGAATATATGTATTATTTATTGCTAGGCTCAGCTGCAGAACATTACTTGTATTTTAACCTTATTCAGAAATTAATGTGTTCCAAGTGTTGGTTCCAGTAAGATTTTTTTATTATCAAATTATCATACCATGACACAAAGCATATCATTTTAATTGATGTAAATTTATGCAAACTGTGCATTTTGATCAGGAAAAAAATCCTTAGAAAAATCTTTTATTTTTATTTTATAATTTATATAACTTAATTATACAAGTCTATAAAAATAAACAAATAGTTCTGAAAGATGGAGCTAAACAAAATTGAATTTGTTATGTAATTAAATTATTTACATTAAAATTTGTGTTATTGAAAGTTACCTAACTTGTAATCATTTAAATTGTTACAAAAAAGTACTAAGAAGTGCACACCAAAGTGCTCCTAAGTAGGGAGTTTTATAAATATAACAGGTGATACAAGAGATGATTATATTATAATGATGCAATAATACATTGCATATATTACAGTAGGTATAAACTCTTATGGTTAAAAAATAAAAGCATTTGTTAAGTGCTCCTATGTAAGGAGGATTATAATACAAGAAATAAAACAGGAAGTGGTGCAATCTTGTTATGTTCAAATACAAATTTCTTTGGTTCTTCTTTTATTAAATTTCATACTCGTGGTTATAAAACAAAACGTTTTTACCAATCTACCAACTTAGTCAAAACCTAGTATGCCTTTTAAATTGTTTTAAATTTTCTTTAAAAATTTATTTTTTATGTGTACATATGCTATGATACGTAAACATTACAAATGGCTAACATGTCAGCATTTTCATTCTGTATTAAATATCTAGTATTTGTTTGTTCAATTATCTTAAATCCACTAATTAGCAGTCAACAATCATTAGCAGAGGTGTTAAACTGCCAAAGGCATTAGGTATTTAACTTAATCCTATTGTCAGTAATTAGTGTTACACAATCAGGTAACAATTTTACCGGAAACGCCAGAAGGCATGAAATTTGTAAAATGTATCTTTTGAAAAGGCAGAGGGGGGGCATTCTTTGGCTTTGGAGGGCAGAAGGGCGGGGGTAAGGGCACCAAGGGCGGGGTGCCCTTCTATTTAGGGCAGGCGGGAACACTGTTACTGTCATCGACTGATATTTTTTGTTAATATTGTTTGACTGCGCATATAAAAAGCAAACCGTAAACAGACGGGATGTTGATAAGCTAAAAGTCCGGAAACTTTAACGACAATCGATTAAACAAAATCCCAATCGAATATCGACATCGCCAGGCCCAACCAACTGATTTCCGACTTATTCCGATCATCGGAACAACACTTATGAATAGGTCATTATTCTAAAACTTTTCCAGGTCATATTTAAAAAATAATAATAAGTATTTCCTGCTTATTCACTGAACGTGAAATAATGTAATAGGAAAAGTTAATTTCCTTTTGAATTGGCTCAATATGTCAAGATCGTGTCACAAATCCTCCTTTAAGTTGTCATTTAAGTAGGCTTGTACAACCAAACATATAGATAGTATTTTTGACTCATTAAGAACTGATATTGATATTTTGGATACAAGGGGTTTTAAATGTAAACATGTATAAAATTGAGAATGGAAATATTCTTAGTAGGGAAGCTTATATATTCTGAAAGCATATAAATATATATTTATATGATTGTACTACACACTACAGGGGGATAACTCTGTAAAATTCAGATGAACGTTTTAATTTCACTCTATTGGTAAGAAAATATTAAGCTTCTGATTGATCGAAATAAATTATGCAGTCAAAAAAGTGTAAAGGAAGAAGACTTTTTAGAGTTGAAGATGAATAGACAAACTCAGTAAAAATATAGTTATGCTTACATGATTTAAAAGAATTATGTTCCAGGATTCTATTTCTTAACACTTTATTGTTTGTTTCAGGTATTGTTGGATTAAACAACATTAAAGCCAATGATTATTGTAATGTGGTTCTACAGGTAAGATGATTAATCTTGTTCATTGAAAGTGACCGACAACCAAAGATATAAATATTTTGAATTGATCCAGAATCTATATCATTGAAATGATTGATGGTATCTTATCTTTCACAATAGAATTGTTTGATTTAGGAACATTGTAAAATGTAATGAAAGATAACTCTAATGGGCATCATTTGTTTAATACTCAGAGTTATTTACCCTTATGTACTGAAAATGTAATGCTAAGGTGGCAGAAACCAGTTATTTTACAATAAATCTTTAGAATTTCATGGATTTATGATTTTATTTTCTTGAAAATTCATTCAAGCTTATATACAAATAAAATGTATGGTTTCAAGGAACTAAGATGTGTGTGTGCTTATGTAAATATATAGAAAACCTTTAAATGTGGGTGTCTTTCCAGCATGGAGATTTTAAAATTTATAAATGCATTGCAAATAAGGCAAAAAATGTGATGCTCTGATACCAATTTAATGCTCACCTGCAGAATCCTGCTAAAAGTCGACAAGAATTTTAGGCAAAATGCAAGAGATAAAGGATATTTAGTGAATTAGAGCCTTGTCCTAACCTATCCTTACCATCAAAATCTCAAGATATTTTTGTTTACAAAAAAATGAATATTTCTCCCACTTTGATTGGATGCCATCAAGTGAGGAGACCACAATTTTGATTGGACCTATATGTGAAGGAAATCCCCACTCTGTGTATACAACTACTTACTTGTGTAGTACAATAGCCTAGAATTTACATTCATTTATTTTTTCAGTCCACATGATGCAGTTATATACCTCAATACTTAACTATAACAAAATTTCTGCGTGGGACACTTGTTTTGGTACACCAAAACTGGTACCTGGCACCTAACTTAAATGTTACAGAATTATTATTTATTGGGTACTAGATTTCATTATGGTTTCAATTGTTGTTTTTTTATACCCCACCTATGATAGAAGAGGGGCATTATGTTTTCTGGCCTTCGTGTCTGTCTGTTTGTTCGTCTGTCTTTCCGTCTGTCCATTCCTCCTGCTTCAGGTTAAAGTTTTTGGTCAAGGTAGTTTTTGATGAAGTTGAAGTCCAATCAACTTGAAACTTAGTACACATGTTCCCTATGATATGATCATTCTAATTTTAATGCCAAATTAGATTTTTTACCCAATTTCACGGTCCATTGAACATGGAAAATGATAGTGCTAGTGGGGCATCCGTGAACTTTGGACACATTATTGTTTGTAGAATATAAGATCAAAAATAATTTAAGCCCACAAGTTGGGTTCAGTTTTATGTAATCCAAAATTTTAAGAATTTCTAAAAACTTTGTACTTTGTGTACATATTTTGATAATTTTTGATAATTTTTTACATCTTGCAACATACTTGGTGATGGATCTCTTTTAAGTGTTATCCACTCCTGTTCTCAACCTTATTAAAGCATCAATACTATCTAGAATAGTTGAAATAATTTTGATAGAGGTACCCATTTTGGGAAATCCCTCTTGCAGATTTCGACCCAGAGCATTCAATCTTTCTAGCATGTTCTTAATTGCAACTATTTATGTGTATCTATTTGGATAATATTTGTACGTTATTCTCTCCTAAAAAAACAAGTTTTCTTTAGTTTGACTAATTTTTAGAATTCAGTAGTTTTTTTTTTACACTATTTAAATTGACACTTATCAAGACATTGCAAATACTAGTACAGGTAATGGTACCAAGCATAAAATTGATAAGCCATTTGAGTCTTTAATCCATTTTCTTAATTTTCTTATCAACTTCTTTCTTTCAGGCATTGTCTCATGTAACACCTTTAAGGGACTATTTCTTACAAGAATCTAATTACAGTGTAATAAAACGTCCACCAGGTGATCAAATGTGCCTTCTTACTCAGAGATTTGGAGAATTGTTACGGAAGTTATGGAATCCACGTAACTTCAAAGCCCATGTCAGCCCACATGAAATGTTACAAGCAGTTGTACTGTGTAGTAAAAAGAAATTACAAATTACAAAGCAAGGTACATATTTAGTCTTGATCAAAATGTCCATAGTTAAAAGAATCTTTGTATTTTTAAATTGTATTACAAAGTATAATTTAATCAATTATCATTTTTAGCAGATATACATTCCCTTTTATTATAAAACAGTTGAACTAGAAAATCTGAATTCTTGATATTAAATTATTTGAAACAACTTTCAGTAGATGCAATAGACTTTATGTCACGGTTTTTATCTGTAACTTCTTTCAGGAGATACAATAGACTTTTTGTCACGGTTTTTATCTGTAACTTCTTTCAGGAGATGCAATAGACTTTTTGTCACAGTTTTTATCTGTAACTTCTTTCAGGAGATGCAATAGACTTTTTGTCACGGTTTTTATCTTTAACTTCTTTCAGGAGATGCAATAGACTTTTTGTCATGGTTTTCATCTGTAACTACTTTCAGGAGATACAATAGACTTTTTTGTCACGGTTTTTATCTGTAACTTCTTTCAGGAGATGCAATAGACTTTTTGTCATGGTTTTTATCTGTAACTACTTTCAGGAGATACAATAGACTTTGTAATGGAATTTATCTTCAACTGCTTTCAGTAGATGCAATAGACTTTTTGTCATGGTTTTTATCTGTAACTTCTTTCAGGAGATACAATAGACTTTGTAATGGAATTTATCTTTAACTGCTTTCAGGAGATGCAATAGACTTTTTGTCATGGTTTTTATCTGTAACTTCTTTCAGGATATACAATAGCCTTTGTAATGGAATTTATCTTCAACTGCTTTCAGTAGATGCAATAGACTTTTTTCAAGGTTTTTATCTTTAACTACTTTCATGAGATGCAATAGACTTTTTGTCATGGTTTTTATCTGTAACTTCTTTCAGGAGATGCAATATGCTTTTGTCATGTTTTTTTAAAATTTATTTATATCTCTTACTACTTTCATGAAATGCAACAAACCTTTTGTCATGTTTTTGATCCTTAACTACTTTCAGGAGATGCAATAGACTTTTTATCATGGTTTTTAAATGCTGGACATGGAGCTTTAAATGGAACCCGAAAATTGTCAAGTAGTATTATTAACAAAACTTTCAGGGGCATAATGAAGGTATATACAAGAAAAGTATTACCTGTAGAATTGGTAAGTACAGATCTAGTAGTTTATATACATGTATATATAAATTAGAGTTAAAAAGATAAGTGCTAAACTGGCCCTTGTAATTCGATTTTATAATGACAAAAATAGTAATTGAATATTTTTGAAAGCAAGTATTAAAATGATCATATGGCATGTTTGTTAAAGTATAAAGCTCCTTGAATGTATCTTTTTATGAAAAAGATTTTATCTTTCAGAAAAGCTGGCAAAATCAATATAAAAAAAATCTAACCAACTCAAAATAAACAATTCAAACAAACCTGCCAGTCTATTATTAAAACACATGCATATGTTTTTATGCCCCACCTACGATAGTAGAGGGGCATTATGTTTTCTGGTCTGTGGCTCCGTTCGTTCGTTCATTGTCTTTGCGTCCTTCTGTGCGTCCGTTCGTCCGTTCAGGTTAAAGATTTTGGTCAAGGTAGTTTTTGATGAAGCTGAAATCCAATCAACTTGAAACTTAGTACACTTGTTGCTTATGATATGATCTTTCTAATTTGAAAGCCAAATTAGACTTTTGACCCCAATTTCACGGTCCACTGAACATAGAAAATGAAAGTGGGAATTTTAGGTTAAAGTTTTTGGTCAAGGTATTTTTTGATGAAGCTGAAGTCCAATCAACTTGAAACTTAATACACTTGTTACTTATGATATGATATTTCTAATTTTAAAGCCAAATTAGACTTTTGACCCCAATTTCACGGTCCACTGAACATAGAAAATAAAAGTGGGAATTTCAGGTTAAAGTTTTTGGTCAAGGTAGTTTTTGATAAAATTGAAGTCCAATCAACTTGAAACTTAGTACACATGTTCCCTATAATATAATCTTTCTTATTTTAATGCCAAATAAGATTATTACCCAATTTCACGGTCCATGGAACATGGAAAAGGATAGTGCAAGTGGGGCATCCTTGTACTTTGGACACATTCTTGTTTTGGGTATGGCATTACATTATATTAAGAAGGGAGATTTTTAATGTGTGTTTCATGTATTTGGACAGAATCGCTTCAATGAATTGGGGTTGTTACAAAATGCAGACTTAAGTAGAATTCTGTATCAGTTTTATAGATAAGATTTTTTGAAAATTAATATTGATATTTTTGTTGAAATATATAAAATGTTATTATAAATATTCAGGTTAATCCATAGTTATTTTTTTTTTATCAAAAATTTATACTTGTAATTTTTTTTTAGCAAAAATATAAATTTGATTTAATTGTTCATCTACAGAATCATTATTTCAACTAGTTGCTTAATATATAGATATAGAGTTATCTACAATTATGTTGGATTTATATATCTGTTTGTTTTAAATTGTCAGAGTGATGAAGAAAAAGACAAACTTATGGAGCAAGAAGAGTATAAAGGTATGGAGTTTATATGAATGATTTTGTGATTGTACTTTGAAAAGCAATAACAGTCTTAATTTAATGTCAAACTTACTTTGAAAAGCAATAACAGTCTTAATTTAATGTCAAACATGCAAGAATTTTCAACCCCAAAATATCCCTAAAAAGTTTTTATACATTTTCATTTTTGTTGAGTCTACTTCTTTTGTCGCAGAAAGCTCAACATAGGGATAGTGATCCAGCATGGTAAGCTAACTTCTTAAAAGCTTTATATTTTAGGAAGAAGCAGACCTGGATGCTTTATACTTTGTATATATATATGTCTTATGTTACAAAGTTTCTGTCTGTCACATATCCATTGTCCTTAACCTCAATCTCATGGTTTAGCGACTACTTGAAAAAAAAGTTAAGATTTTTTGAAATGTTAATTTCTCTCTTATTATGAGTAATAGAATAAATATATTGGTATGTGCGTACCTTGCAAGGTCCTTTGCCTGTCAGACAGTTTTCACTTAAGACAATAGACACAAAACCTATGTGGTAGACAGCAACCAAACAACGAGTTCTGAATTAAGGCTCCTGCCACCGTAAGGCCTTCAACATTGAGCAAAGCCCATACCACATAGTCAGCTATAAAAGGCCCAGATAAGACAATGTAAAACAATTCAAACGAGAAAACTAACTGCCTTATTTATGTAAAAAAATGAACGAAAAACCAATATGTATTGTTGTCATTAGGGAATTGTGATTAAGTAGCTACACAACAAACATTATTTCTAGTTTATCCTGCATAATGAAGATCACAAAGATGCTTGATGAACCTAAATACAGCAGGGATGCAGGCGATCCCCTCTATTTAGTAAATGATGTCATAAAGTCGTGCCTAATTGACAAAATTTTCTAGTGAAGAACATAACTTGAAAGTGGTCTATTTACTAAGACAGCAATGTTATGAATATCGATATTTGCTTTATATTGATATAATTCTTTCTTATTTCAGTGAGAATGGATGAAATGCCCTGGTTATATTTAACATGTGACTTGCCTCCACCCCCTCTGTATCCTGATGAAATGAGAGAAAACATTATACCACAGATTCCTTTCTCTGTGCTGCTTTCAAAGTTCAACGGGGTCAACGAGAAAGAATATAAAACATACAAAGATTCCACAATGAAACGTTTTGAAATCACACAGTTACCCCCATACATTATTATATATATTAAAGTAAGCTAAAATATTTATGGATGTTATTGGATAGTAATTGCATTATGTTGAGTAATTAATATGTTTGATTAGATGAATCTGTATATACCATTGTTGTATGTTGTAATGAATTAAATTTGTATGTTAATGCAAAAGACAGGATATGTGTCACAACACAAAATCAGTAAATGCACTTGAAAAAATAAAAGCAAAGGCGCATGGCTTCTATTGCTGTTCCTCATCTCAAAGTCACAGTGAGGCCTTACACTTAGGGCAAAATGTCATATCTCACTACAAGATCTACGTAACTAGCTTGGTAAAAAGTTAATTGACAAAAATATCAAACTCCAAAAGATATGCAAAACGGCTCAAACACATCTAACAAATGGAAAACACCTGTCATATTCATGACTTGGTACAGGAATTTCTTTTTGCAGAAAAACCTCTCACTTGTATGACAAAATATCATCATATTGACAACAATGTGTGAGTAAAACAAATAGACATAAAAGGTAAAAAGTTACTAAAATGTCAAAAATTGGAGTACAGCAGTCAACATTGTAATGTAATCTTAATCACTATTTAAACAAATAACTGTTTCAACAAAAACACACAAAATAGCAATTAGACAAAGTATGCAAGCAAAAATGGAAGAGAAGATCTCAAAAGTGACCACAACACAATGATGTAACTTACTTGCAAATTTGATAAAGTTTACCTTTATGATATATAAGGAGGGAGGCAAAAGAATATTTAACTTTGTCTTCTTTGTTCGGTTTTGTTTAGAACTAGATTTACTGAAAGCTATAATTGTTTGTTTTGTTTTTCAGAGATTTGCAAAGAATTATTTTATTACCGAGAAGAACCCTACTATTGTTAATTTTCCTATAAAGTAAGTATAATGTGTGTTATTTGATATATTATTTAGAAAATGTTACATAATTATATAAACACCCTCAATGTTAGAGCTCTATAATTTTCATTTTGTCTGTATTTCTTTATGTGTGTTCCTAAATGCAAAACTCCAATAGAATGGCCAATGGGTAGGTCTCAAGTTTCATTTGCAAGTTTTTGTGCATAATATGTTTACGTGCATATTACCTTTTGGAGGGTGAAAATAAGCCAAGTTTAGATATTGTAATACAGCTTGTCATTGATGATTTGTAACATTTTGAGGATCTATCAGACTTCAAGTTCCTGTTTGCTGATATTCTGAATTTCAAGAGTCGAATGAAAACAAATATTTTTGACAACAGACACGGCTGGTAATCTACACACGCAGAACATTTGGTTCAGCAATGGAAACTATTAGAGGATTTTCTGGTTGTGCTTGAGTGGAGCAATTATCACCGCTTCAAAGGGTATAGACATTTCTAAATCACAATTTTCTTATTCGACTGATCAAAATATTGAAAATTGGAGAATGCTATACTGTGGTGAATATTTGAACGAGGAGATACATGTATCATTTACTGTTGTATGTGGAGTTAAACTCCTACAAAATCAGTTGCCGCACGAGATTTTGCCTAATAAAGTGACATTTTAGTTTTGAAATGGTTCTAATTACAGACCATAAAGTTTAAATTTACTTTTTATTCGATCAATGGGTATGAATGTCGATTTGGGCGGCGTGTACGCTGTCTGGTGTTGATCAACATCTTATTAAATTTAAAAACCTCGTTTTTAGGCAGTTAAGCTGCCTTATGCCAGCACCCTGGATTTGTGCGCTACCCAATAAATGCTGAAATGCGTGCCATTGTTATTTTGATTACAAAAGATATGACCAGAAAAAACTTAAATAATCGTCGATTTTCCCAAAAGTTTTGAAGTTGCACATAGGAAGTAGAGCACATTAGGAATCATTATGTAGTTTATTATCCCCCGAGCTTTTGGCTAAGATGTCAAAGAACAAATGTATGAAATATTTAATCGCCGAAAATCTCCAAAGACAAGTAGTTAAGATTTCCCAAATTGCAAAAGTCGTAGGAATATAGTTTGTCATCAATACGTAGTCAACTACGTATATATACGTCAGTAGTTCAACTGATCATGATGTTGGCGGCAATTTGAATTAGAAGACGAAATTTTCGTATTTTTTCAATTTGGATGCAGGGTTTCAAATTAGCAGTTGGCCGAGTTCTGCGACCTTCCACTTTTGCAGTCAGACTTTCTACTTAGTTACTAGCTACGCCCGACATGCCCGACGGTCCTTGAAAGGAAAGAAAAAAATAACTTTGAAAACATTTTATCCAAAGTTTCCTAATAAACGATCTCAAACTTATTTTCATCATTACTATTCATGACAGCGATGTTCAATTTGTCCAACCGCTAGCTTTATACAGAAAATCTCCGATAAATAATGTGTAAATCCGAGTAAAATCGTATCTCACTGTCTGTCAAAAACAACATTGAAAACAAAATGGCTGCCGCGAGATTACAATATCGGATCCGATCCCATAAGCGGATAAGGGTAATCCCGGGTTTTGGCTATCCAGATAGGTGACAAAATACATCTATGCATGGTAAAAATATAAACATTAGAATTGAAAACCAAAAGATATATGTAAAAGAAAGAAAAAGCAGAAAATATTTTGTACACCAATGTTAATGTCAAAATCCAATGCAATGTGACAGCTGGGAACAGTTTATCTAACAATATATATGTTCCTGGTAACAGTATAATTTTTTTTTATCAGTGATAAATGTTGGTAATGCATGTTAAATACTTTTCAAGTTAAACATATTACTGCAATTTCTAGGGGTATTTTTTTCTTCTCAATTTTGATAGGCGAGTTAAAATAGCTGGAAGTTTCTTATATAAAAAAAAAGATGTGGTATGATTGCCAATGAGACAACTATCCAGAAGAGACCAAAATGACCAAAAATTAATAACGGTCAAGATCCCCACCCTAAAACCTTGGATTTTTTTTCTGGACAAACTGTTTTTTTCGCCTTCGGCAATTTTTGGCAACAAGTCGAAAACATTTTTTTCTTTCAATTTTAGCGTTACATATAGCGGCAGCTGAGGGTGAAACAAATCATTTTTTTTTTCTCAGGATCAGAAACAAATTATTTTTTTCTCCCAAAACTGAAAACAAAAAAATCCCCCCCCCCGAAAATAAAATGGTTGCTGCCTAAGACTATATAACAAATAAAATGAAATAAAGGGGAAGTCCCTGTGGTCACCCTACCCCTCATGTTTAAGAAATTTTGAAACAGTTGGGATCCCCAACTCAAAATTAATTGAAATATAGGGGGAGTCCCTGCAGTCACCTGATTGAGAAATTGGAAACAGTCGAGATCACCACCTTTAAATTAAACCAAATATATTCATGTATGAGAACTAATCAAATGAAATATAGGGAGAGTCCTTAGGGTCACCCTACCCACTCCTGTTTGATAACTTAGAAACAGATGAGATCACCACCCCTCAACCATATATATTCATGTATTGGACAATATAACAAATCAAATGAAATATAGGGGAAGTCACTGGGGTCCCCCACCCCCTCCTGTTTGAATTCTTGATAACGGTCGAGATCCCCACCCATAAACCATATATATTCATGTATAGGACAATATAAAAAATCAAATGAAATATAGGGGTAGTCCCTAGGGTCACCCCACAAACTCTTGTGTGTGTTTTGAGAACTTGTAAAAGATTGAGATACCAACACCTAAACCATATTCATTCCTGTTTGTCATTTCAAAAAAAGATTGAATGACATACAAGGTGAATCTCAAAGGAGACACATATGCATATCATTTTGCTAGACCCTAACACCTGTCATTTTATTCCAAACTTAGACATCATGGACTTGGGGTGATGGTGGGAGTTATTTACATTTACTATGGACAGGTCAGTCAGACCTCACCATTGATTCCTGTAGTAGTAAACATTTGTCTGATTTGTGTCTCATAACTTTTGTACTGTACAACACAAACTCAGTTTTCTTTCCAGGGAAGCAAGTCCATTCATACTTTTACAAGCTCGTACTAAAGTCAACTTGAACTACTAACAGTCAACTAATATGAACAATTACGATCAACTAGAAGAACTGCAATGATTGCAAATTTGTACCACTGCTGACTCATGAAAGACTCATGACCATTCCTGGTCATGTGCGTTGCTATTGAAAACCTTGATAAAATATAAATTGTTTGCCTTACTGATAAATGTACAATTATATATGAATGTTTAATGTTTGTTCTTTTAAATCTTTAAAAAAAAGTTGAAGCAACATTGCCACAGTTTTCATAATTATGTTTGCCTTGGTTTTTGGTTAACTGCCTACAGTGCTTACAGCGCTTTGATTTTTATTATGTCATGCGTGAGGGGATCGGTTCTGACTTCGGACATCGTGAATGCGTGAGGGGACTTGAAATCATAATATTATTTCCAAACTATGAGTCTTTGAAAGTTGCCAAAATGGGGTCAGATTGTTCATGAAAAAACACATTTGTGTGCATAAACAAAATTAATGAAACAGAATTTTGAAATACATTGTGGGAAGATATGTTTTACGAACAATAAAAAATATGTCAACGATTTGTTTCTAGGTACAAATAAAAGATGAAAAATTTCATATAGCCCATCAGCCCAGTATATATTTTTTACGAAACGAGTTAACTCTCCTTATATTGCGTATTTTAAAAAAAATGGATTGCTAAAACACAAATTTTGATATTTGTTTGAATATTCTGATTTCTCTAATTCTATGGAAATTTATCCCTTTTTGAACCCATTGTATAAAAAAATTTAATCAACGTGTGGTTGCTGGTGATCTCAAAAGATCATTGGATGATTTTAAGGGTCATGACCTTTTACGCTTACTGAATGAATCAAAACATGCTAACAGGTGTTAATGAAATTGACAACTTCGTGCAATGTGAAAGGCACTCGAAGGGGAGTTTCGGTTAACAAAAAAAAAGGAAATGTATTTTTCAATCATTAGAGAAACAGATTCTTACATAGTTACTCGTGGATTATCGGATTTATCCAATCGAGATAGTTAAATTATAAATTTTAAAGTCCTCGCTGAGGCGGCTCGGACTTTAAAATTGATAATTTAACTATCTCGATTGGATAAATCCAATAATCCACTGGTATCAATGTAAGAATCTATATTTATACAATACATCACAAAGTTTTCTGTATATGAATAAACAGTCTAACCAATAAATTGCAAATATGTCTCCAATAAAGGCAACAACAGTAAACCGCTGTTCGAAATTCATAAATTGATTTAGAAAAACAAAATTCGGACTACAAACTAAACCTGAGGAAAACACATCAAATATAAGAGGAAAACTATGACACAACAGAAACACAAGTTAACATTAAACTTTAACACACACACTTGGCACAGGACATTTTAAGAAAAAATGGTGGCATGAACCTGGTTTTGTGACATGTCAAACCTCCCGCTTCTAAGGCAATGGTAAACATATCATTTAAAGACAACCTTACATGACAGGACTACAATACAAATAAATGAGAGAACATGTAGGACAGAGAAACACACCAATTATAGCTAACAAAAGGTACCAGGTTAAAAAAACTTATATGTCAGATGCGTCTTTCGTCCACACAAGGCTTACCAGTGACGCTCAGAAGAAAAAAGTTCGAAAGCCAAGACAAGTACATAGAGGACCAAAAGTTCCCAAAAGTTGTGCCTAATACGGCTAGGGTTTCTGCCTGGAATAAGAAAATCTTTGTTATTTCGAATAATTCATAATTTTGCAACCAGTGAAGTTTTATAAAATGACTATATAATATAATAGATATACATGATGAAATCGAAGTGGTGACTAGCTACACAATAAAACAGGATACATAAAACAACCTCAACCAGCACATAAAAATTCACAGCCGAGTTAGCTATACCATCAACGCACAAAGTGACGTCACATGAATTTCTTATACAATATTCCAAAAATAGAATAGAATAGACAAAATTCAGGATTAGATTTACAATACTGATATAACAATGAAAATTACAACATTAATTAATATCAAATTGTGGCAGTAAACTATACCGATTATTTGCCCAAACCCACGAATTTGGAGACATATTTGAAATTTATTGGTTAGACTTTTATTCTTAAAAAGAAAACTTGGTGATTTATTGTTAATTCAAAATTCTATCTCATAATTTTTATTGATGCACTCAAAGGAGTAGGTCCAGTCAGACTCATGTTTGGCCCCAAAATATAGCAGTTTTACAAAATTGTTAAAATGTAAACTTATAGTTATTTATTGGATAGAAGAATGCTTCTGCTACATAAAGTATGGGCTGTTTTTTACAATACAATGCACATATATCGGGTAGAAGCACAATAAGTCGTGCTAAATTACTGAAATCTCCACAATTCTAGCATTTTAGTTAAAATTTTGATGGTTTCCGTGTAAAACGAAAGTGGCTGCATTCGTGTTTATCCTTAATATTGAAATGTAAGTTGTATTTGATGATAATACATAACATATATAAAGGTTGTGGATGAACACGGATGCGGCCACTTTCATTTTTCACAAAAAACATCTGAAAAGTGACATTTTTCAGCATATTTGGTAGTTTTTCATAATTGAGCTTGAATCGGATCATTTCTTATGACTAAATCAGTTAAAATATTTCACATAAACTAATTGAATCCAATGAAATAGACACTTTTAAGTGTTTAAAAAGTGGTCAAAATCTTTCAAAAAATGAACCTGAAATTTGAGGCCAAAATCGGTTCTTGCCGGACCTACTCCTTTGTTTTTTCATGAACAATCTAACCATATCAAGGCAACTTTCAATGACTGATAGCTTATATATAAAGATATAATTCCAAGTCCCCTCACACATTCACGATGTCCTCAATCAGAACCGATCCCCTCACGCATGACAAAATGAAAATACAAGGTTTTTAGATTTATTAAGATGTCCATCAACACCGGACAGCGTCCACACCGCCCAAAACGCCATTCATACCCATTAACTGAATAAAAAATAAATTTGAACTTGAAGGTCTGTTAATAGAACCATTTCAAAATCTAAATGTCACTTTCTAAGGCAAATTCTCGTGGGGCAACTGATTTTGTAGGAGTTCAACTCCACGTACAACAGTAAATGATACATGTATCTCTTCGTTAAAGTATTCACCACAGCAAAGCATTCTCCAATTTTCAATATCAGTTTTTGATCAGTCGAATAAGAAAATTGCGATTTAGAAATGTCTATACCCTTTGAAGAGGTGACAATTGCTCCACTCAAGCACAACCGGGAAATCCTCTCATTGTTTTCATTGCCGAACCAAATGTTCTGCGTGTGTAGATTACCAGCCGTGACAGATGCATTCATGTTACAATTAAAAAATCTTATATTTATACCAATTTATTGTCTCATCTTCAAGATATTTTCTCACTTTATTTCAATTTTGGTCATTTGAAACTGAATCAAAAGCTGGAAAGATCTGTGTTTCTTTTTGTTACTGATAAAGTACATTGAACCAGAAAGATGGAAAATTTCAGGAAATCTAATTGAAATAAGTTAAACCTTCAAAATATTGATAAGTCCAACAGATTGTTTTTCAAAACAGTTATCGATAAATAAACATTTTTTTTATATTCTGTTAAAAGTAGAAATAATACTTCAATTTCTGTTTTTAGGAATGTTGACTTTGGAGATTTATTAGCCCCAGAAATAAGAGCTAAACACAAATGTACGACATATGATTTGATGGCCAATATAGTCCATGACGGTCAGCCAGGACCAGGAAAGGGATCATACAGAGTGCATGTGTTACACAAGGTAAAGAATATAGATACCTTACATGTAACAGATATTTCTATTGGTTAACACAGAATCACATGATATGAAATATTTATATTCATTTTATTTAGATGGAAGGAATGATGAATAACACAAAAACTTTATGATGTACAATTTAAAATAACCATATTATTATCCAGTGAATAAACTTAGGACTCTTGTTTTGTACAAAACTTATCACCCATCAAAATGCTGTCACTTGTTTATGAGGATAGCAAGGTTTGGGAATACATCAAATACCAAGGAAGATCTTGTAGATTTATTAAACAGTCTGTTAAAACAGTCCTGCAGAGGCATCAATATTTTTCACATAAATCTACTTTAATAGTTCAATAGGACTGTTTACAGTTCGTTCTGCATAACCAAAAAATAGTGGCCTTTAGAAGTGGTGATTATCCAAAATTTTCAATTCTACAAGATAATTGTCCTTACAAATACAGCTTAGTTAATTCTTTGACACCTCCAAAAATAGATTAAAATGTGTTATCTAGATCTTGTCCGCCATGGAAGGGGAGATAATAATTAGTCATTATTATATAAATGTTACTTATAGAAAATTCTTATACAATAATTACTACTGGTATTTAATTTAAATTTTTCAGGGAACAGGAAAATGGTATGAGATGCAGGATTTACATGTAATAGATATTTTACCACAGATGATTCCACTGTCAGAAAGTTATATTCAGGTAAGTTTTTAAGATGACTCCATTGTCAGAAAATAATATTCAGGTGAATTATAAGGATGATTTTTTTGTCAGAAAATAATATTTAAGTTAATTATTTAGGTGAGTCCATTGTCAGAAAATAATATTCAGGTAAATTATAAAAATGATTCTATTGTCAGAAAGTTATATTCAGGTAAGTTTTTAAGATGACTCCATTGTCAGAAAATAATATTCAGGTAAATTATAAGGATGATTTTTTTGTCAGAAAATAATATTTAAGTTAATTATTTAGGTGAGTCCATTGTCAGAAAATAATATTCAGGTAAATTATAAAAATGATTCTATTGTCAGAAAGTTATATTCAGGTAAATTTGTTTGATAATACTTTTGTCAGAAAATAATATTCAGGTAAATTAAAAAGATGATGCTATTGTCAAAAAGTTATATTCAGGTAAATTATTAAGATGATACTTTTGTCAGAAAATAATATTCAGGTAAATTATTAACCCTTGCCATGGAGGGGGCTGTCATATTACGGCTGTATCCAGACCACCGTTAATTGGCACTTATGGCACTCCATACATTTAGAGGTCATCATAATGCCATTTAATTCAAAGTGTTTGCATGTTTCCTCTATGTGACACTATTGATTGTCATGTTCCTCACTTTTAATATTCATTTTTTAGCTCAAATACGAACTTCAAAAATTGATATCGGACAAAATTGGGTTTTTTGGAGGGTGGGCTTACCTTCCAGGTCTGAAACATGGAGTTATGAGAACTGAAACCTTGACAAATACTGTTAATCCAAAGGCATATAACTACTGATCGTGTTTATTAACAAAATACGCCAAGGCAACCACTATTTCCCGTTGCAAGTCCAGTTAAAGTTTAAGATTGTGAAAAATCTTCTTTTTTTTAAATTTCGGTGCAAATGGCCTTCTTGAGACTGATGTACCCAACAACTACCTAACAACTGTTGTAATAAATGTGTTCATTGGGGTCCACTCTACATGTAAACTACAATTGGATGCATCTTTTAGCATCCCTCGAACTTCTGGTTTCTAGAAAAAGAAGGAAAAAACTAAAGCATTAGGAGCAAATCTGACAATGGGTAAAATTGTCCATCAGATTAAGATCTATCTGTGCTGAAATTTTCAAACAAATCGCCCTTGAATTGGTAATTTTAAGAACATTTTGCAGTTTTTGGCTATTTAATATCTTGTATATTATAACAAATAGAGATTAACTGTAAGCAGAAATCATGTTCAGCAAAGTAAGATCTACAAATAAGTCAACAAGACCAAAATTGTTAATAGATCCTTTACATGCTTTAAAGAGTTATTGCCCTTTATATTCAATATTTAACATTTTTTGTAAATTTTTGTAATCTTTTATAAAAATTTTCTCCTAAAACTACTTAGACCAATTTTATCAAACTTGGCCACGATCATCACAAGGGTATCTAGTTTAAAAAATGTTTTTAAGGAGGCTCGAGGGTATAAAAATTTCAGAAAAAAATTAAACATTTGTTTTTTATTACAAATTTTATTTATTACCTTTTGTAGTTGTTACTTTATCATATGGTACAAAAACATTCAAAACAAATAATTCGTGTTGGCCCCAGATGACTTTTAAAATGTAAACATTATTGAAAAAGTTCCAAATTATCTCCCTTTAGTGGAAAAATGCCATTTTTTGGCTTTAAAATTGAAATATCTTTTTTAACTCATCGGTGACCTATATTTTTTAATATAATTTCGATATATGCTGTACTTAAACTAAATTATTGTAAAATTTGAGCGATTTCTTTAATAAATTTCTTTTTTTATTTCGATATTACCTTTATTTCTCCTATTAGTTCAACAGAAAAAACCCACTTTTATGTTTCTTTCGAAGGCAGATTGTGAGCGCAAATGAACGGTGACCCCATTTTTTTATTTTATTTTTCTATTAACGATAAGATAAAGTTTCTTTATAGAAAAATATAGAGAAAACCTATATAAATGATTTAGACCCGCGAACCCCCTTAAGAAGATGTTAACCAATTTTCACCATGGTAAACAATCAACAAAGTTTAACATGGATATTCAGGTAAGCATGTGTATAATATGTACCTTATTTAACCTGACCCAAATTATTGGGGGTAAAAATTAGCATTTGTCAGATGAAGATCTCATCTGATCAAGACCAACAGAAATTGTAAAAAAATATATCATGAATACAAGACCTAAGAAAAATCCATTTAAATGAAATCTTCAATGGTCTCCATGTAGGCGTAATTGCTGTAAAATGTTGATTTTTGATTTTGCATATTTCTACTCTGATATCAATTTGCAGAATGCACTCTTTGAAATTAAAATTCTGATTGTGTGGGTTGGCATTAACATAAATAGAACTTTGAAGTAAAACAGATAAAAAATTGTTATAATTATTCAACTTGATAATAATATAGGCTTCTTAAAGCAAGTTGATAATTTTTTATTTTTAACCTGTGTCAATAACTACAGGTCTAGTAACAGCTTGACTAAATCTGTCCAAAACACATTTGGTAGAAATTTTTTTGATGAAGCTTTCATGGATTCTAGAGAGGAAAAAAGTGTGTACTATGTTGGAACTGTCTTCTCTTCTATAAAGGAGAAACATTTCATATGGTGTTTGCAGTCTGACAAAGTTGAGTTGTAAGTACGTAAAGCAAATTGGAGATCTGTTGTGCAGCTATTTCCTGTTTGACAAAAGTTTTAAATTTTACAACACTCTTTGTACACAAATATTCATTAATCTTTTCTTGACTTCTATGGAAATGTATTTCATATTTGGTTGACTAGATTGATAATGTTTAGTGGTAGTCTGTTAGATTTTCACATTTGCTGTATACAGTTGTTTGCAGATAGTTTAAATAAAATTAATTGCTGGTAAAGGAGGAGGTCAAGACCCAATATTAGTCTTGTTTCTGTTAGCATGATATATGTATTACCTTTTGTTTGAATAAATATCTTGTAAAAACACCAGTATAGTTCAAAGAGGAGACTGCTATGGTTCTTGGGGCACAGGACGTTTGCGCTTTTTTACCTGTAAAACGATGGGACATTTGCGCTTTTAATTTTGATTCACCTGTATTAAATTGACCTGACATTTTTACCTAATTAAAGTCGTCCACCTGTGATTTTAATGAAAGTAATAGTACATAGATGAATAAGTTAAATTTGTTATTATTAAGACAAATGGTGCAGAATCCTACCATGCCCACTTAGGGTTCTTGGGCATGTAGGGCTTATTAACTAGTGGGGATGGGGATACAGCATTTGTAACAATGTCCC
Source organism: Mytilus trossulus (assembly GCF_036588685.1). Lineage (NCBI taxonomy): Eukaryota > Metazoa > Mollusca > Bivalvia > Mytilida > Mytilidae > Mytilus > Mytilus trossulus. The sequence goes on from NC_086379.1 coordinate 81,108,651, forward strand.
AATTTTTGTTTATTTTTTTGAACAAATTTGTTAAAAAATATACTTTTGGGAAATTACGAATTATGCACAAGTCGTCTCAATTTTTATCAAATCTGTTACTGGAGAGTTCCCAAAAAACATAATCAAAATTGTGGAAAGTGTTTCAAACATTACATTAACATTTATGTATATAGATAAATAATAATTTACTGATACACACCTCTGTGTTACTTTTGAAGTTCTCAATACAATAAGTGGACTTTTTTATTACATGTCTATTGCTCCTTGTTAGATACCAGATTGTAGAATATAATTGTTAAATAACTTAGCCACGAAAATTCATCAGACTTTGAGAGCTCTCCATGAGCACTAAGTGACAATCAAATGTAATCGTTTTGTAAGCGGGAAATTGATTTGGTATCCAGTCATGAATTTTTATAATTAAAACACTAGGTATTGATTCAGTTTATTCATTTACTTGTAATTCTATAAATCGTTTAAACTAAACATTTTACGTGGAAACTGGATCTTTAATAGTTCAGGATTGATTATATAGAATATTAGATGCAGTTTATTGAGTAATTTAATGCTACATTTATTCATTAGCTGACAGGACCTTTTTAAATTTATGGTCAGGTGATTTTCATATAGGTTGAGAATTTTTTGTTAAAGGTTTATAATTAGATTCATTTCTTTTTTTGAATAGCTTTCCAGCAGGCTCTAATATATAATTTAAACTAATGAAAAGTTTTATTTTGAATTGAATAGGAAATGAAACTGGGAAATTCTTCTCGAAATATGTTTGTTTTGAAAATAAGTGTATCAATAAATCAATATAATAAGAAGCTTACTTTTGTATGATTTCTGTTTGTCCCAATTTTATAAATATATGAAAGATGTAGGGTTTTAGAGAGTAGTGATTGAGAAAATATCTCTCTCATATAAACATTGGTTTATAAATCAAGAAACATTTAAAATTGTGGTATGCAGCTAAATGACAAGATGGACATCTGTTTGACTAAAATGTGTTAGTATAGTCATGAGAGCCGTGGTGTAGTGGTTAGTGCATCAGTGCATCGGACTACTAACACAAAGGTTCCTGGTTCGATTCCCGTTTGGGATGATAATTTCAGGAACTCAATTGTCGGCTCTCCCTTGACACCACTAGCGAGTATGGTCTTAAGGAAACGAAGATAGTCCGTCGGAAGGGGACGATAAATGGCTGACCCGTGTTAAGAGAGAGCCATATCTCTTGCACGTTAAAGACACCCTTGTAGATTTTGAAAAAGAGTAGGCTAATGCGGCTACAAGGCAGCACTCGCACCCGCAAAGTGGAAAGGGATTAATATAAGTTGCAAAACTTGTTTCCCAATCCACTCTAAATAAATATGTTTAAACTAAAATGTATTAGCAGAAATAAACAAATCTAGTTTCTTTCAAATATAATCTTATATATCTACTGAGTGCCAATGAAAACGCAACACTTGGTTTTTCAAAAATAAAATTAAATTAGAAATGATAATCTTTCAAAATAAATTGTTCTTGAAAATTAATAATTCTAACAATAGATGGATATCAAACAAAAATGTTTCATTGTAAGCTTTTGGGCGCAATAGGTAAAAGAAACATCCAATATCGAATCATCAACTCACAGTCCTTACAAAGAATGTTTCAACCCTGTTGTGCAGCGCAATCTCGACAGCGCTGTGGAATTGATCATCCTGGATGTTTAATGTGATTTCGAGAAATGTTATTCCACTTGTCCCGCAAAGCAACCTCAAGCTGACTTTATGATATTGATGGTGGTTTTCATCGTCTAAACCATTTCAAATCTGATGCAAAATTTGCTCGATTGGAACCAAAATGTGTCCGAACGCATGACTTATGGCCAAGATGGGTGCCAAATGTCTATGTAACCATCACTGACGGTTTTTGGTACATAATGAATGGTTTTTGGTCTACAGAATTCTATTTTACGCCAGACGGCCAATTAGATGTCACGAAAAAAAGACTCTTTAACAATTTCTGCACAAATGGGGCTTTGCTAAAATTGCTCCAAAGGATCTACTGTGACCACCATTAAACTCTCGTGACCTTTGGATAGCCATCAGAGTAGATATCGGATATGTTCAAGACCAAATGTATCATTACTGCTGAGCGTTTCTTGCTTTTTGTACCCAGGGTAGTGGCTTATCATTTAATGATCCAATTTGGTTGAATTTGTGAATGATTTGGGTTATTGTAGAGGCTACAACTTCAGTCTTCTCGTAATTGAATGCTGTGAAAGGCTTCATTGGATCATGTCTAAAACTGCATGTCGCTGGTTGTCAGAAAGTCCTGGCATTTACTCAGATGTTTGTTGCAGTTTCCTAACAATAAGGGTGGGAAAATTCATGACATTAGCCAAGCTTTAAATGACAAAATTGTGAAAATGGTGTGTATGTTGAAAAGGGGTGAACTCGGTTTATGTCTGTTCAAAATAACCCTTACTTCACATTTGTTTCAAAAATCAATCAACCGTAAAGTTGTCAACAATTGTCTTAAAAGTTATTTTCCACCAACTTCATTATAAAGGAATTAATTTAAACCATTCTTTATACTTTCTTAAGTTTAATGGGGCATTGGCTACAAGATATAAACAAATGTTTACATAAGATTTTTTTTCAATCATAATAAATGTGAAATAGTTTGCTAATTATTTGCTTTTAGAGAAAATTTGGTTAAGTTTTGTCCCAAAAAATGCCTGTTGAATTATTCACTTGCAAGTAAATAATTCTATCTCATTAAGTCCATAATTGTGAGACCTTCAAGCTAGAGATTGATACTAGTAATACTCAAACTTGGCATGTTCAACTATAAAAAGGAAAAAAATGTCAATTTTGAAAGTGGAACAATAGTAAACTATTTGGTTGACTATTTGATTCAACTCATATCTCATTTTTATACAGGTAAAAACAATGATTAACATATTGTTTTATCATATAATATGAAACAGACCTAAGAAAAATCCAACTGCATGTGTTCGCTATCTATTGACATCTCTATGTATGTTTATATCAGGTTATATGACCTTCACCAGTCTTTCGAGGTCACCTTTGATGGATAATGAGTTGGTGTGTAGCTATAGAGACTCTTAGACTAAAATACACATGAAATGCAATATATATATATGATGGACTCCATGCATCTTAAATTTAGAATTTGAGTCAATTTGGTGACCATGAATTTGACAGTTAATGCCCCTTTAAAGTTGTGTAAGGTTTGCTAGAGGATTCCCATTACTTTTTCAAGTCAATAATATCTTTATAAAATTAAATGAAAGGAAAGATATGCAAGTTTTTAACAATTTCATAAAATTGAATAAAAGGACCTTTTTTGAAGTTTAAAAATGAAAAGATTAATTCTGAAGTTTTTATGGATTTTATAAAATTAAATGAAAGGAAAGTTGGTGAAATAGGTACCTAGCTGTCATATGATCATTGTATTGTGAAATTTATAAACTTTAAATACCTACAAATAGCAGTCAATGGATTGGAAAAAAAAATTTAATTGGATGTATATCAATTAAATTTCCATTTTATGATATTTTCTCCTTAATAAAAACATTTTTCCAATACACTAAAATGATATCAAAGTGAGTTTAAATGCCTCTTGAGACTTTTAAAAAAATTCAGTGAGGCAATTATAAACCTTGTTAAAATTTCCATATGACCAGGTAACAACTCACCTGTATGAAATGGAAATGATTGATTATACCCTTTCCACTTACTGATAGACAGCAGTGTGGCTGGGTGTTATATTAAAGTTACTTATTGACAAGCTGAAAGGGACTGCCATTTTGCACTATGTCCATCAGTCTGGTTAATCAATTTACCATACTTTTTTTCGTATTGATTTATTATCTACCACGACTTTAACCAGCTACAGATCAAGTTTGAATTTTGTTCACAAGTTCAGATATTATATATTCAAATATATCATTTATAATTATCAGCTCACACTGGCTTCAATTTCTTGAAAGATAAGATTAAGTCATAAGTTTGAAATTTGCCTTATTCTGTAGATAGATGAAAGATTTTTATCATGAAGTCGAGGCCTCTTAAGAAAGCCACTGTTAGGTATTGACAGATATGTTTTCTCTCTATTTGATATATTTATATTACAACATATCTGAAACGTATAGGATATAAAGTACTAAATGGTGGCCCCATTGCCGGCAATGCTATTTTTAGCAATTATCTCCTTAAAAGGCGTTTTTAATAAACTAATTATGGAAAAACTGCTGTTGTCTAATTGAAGCTCGATATCTATTTGTGATTTTACCGCACTCAAATATATATGGTTCCATGGCTTTTCTTGGTGAATTTTGGGGTTTTTCACGATACCTGATGATTTCGCAGAAAATTTTCCCTAATTTTGAGCAACATAAAAAAAATATTTCTGGCCCTTTATACTTTACATTTAAGGACAAATTTGTGCGTGCATGAAACTTCATTCATAATGCTTTCCAGCAGAAAAATATATAAAAGATATAGCAACCAATCACAAAGAGCCATCTATTTTTATCTCTATGTCATGTTCCCTTCATAAAATAGCTGCTCCCATGTAATTTTATTTGGTACATTGTAACCTATAAGCTAACTGAAGACAAGTCTTGTTTGGTATGTGTTATTTTTTGCTCATGGCATTGTGTGCTCAACTCGGATCTTGATTGACTAGAACTGCCAGTTTTCCTGCCAAAGATCTTTGCTTATTGGCAGTTACTGGACTTCCTCCCTAATAACAGCTGGATACATGATATAAATATTTAAAAGTGCTGAAAGTAGTGTTTAACACAACCAAACATCCTTTCAAATTTTAAATAATAAAAACCCATTTATATCTGTAAATATTGTTCTTGGTTTTGTTCATGTCTCCATTTTAAGTTTGTGTCTTTTTTCAATAGCTAATTACAGGTCAATTTTGCATTTTGTTATTGATTTTACAAATCTTGACATTTGAAAATTATATATAATTGTTGTGCACACCTTTTGTACCAAGTCAGGAATGTGACAGTTCCTGTCCATTCGTTTTTGATGTGTTTTGTTATTTGATTTTGCCATGTATTATGGACTTTCCTAATTGATTTTCCTCTGAGTTCAGTATTTTTGTGATTTTACTTTTTTGTAAGTATGCAGCATGAACAGATATAATCATATCACATTTGTGTTCATTTCTGGTTAACCAAATCTTACTGGGTAGTCTTCTGTGGGGTGGACATGTGGATACTATAATAGTAATGGGACTTTTCTAGAAATTATCTGAAAACATGACATTTTCTGAAAGCTTGAAATTTATGCCAATTCAGCTTCTGCTTTCAACTTTTTTTTTTATTTCATTACCAGTTTAAAACTGTTTTCAGTAATGGTGGGGTATAAGTTTTGGTGCTCTTAAGGTTAAACTACTATTTAAAATAAAATACAATATTCGATTACCTGTCTGACATTGTAATTGATTTGTTACATACAATTACTGGTATTACTTTTGAAGTTGAAACAAGTTTAAAGAGACAGTGTACAGACAAACAAACTCAACTTCACTTATTGAAAAAAACTATTCTACAAAAGGAATATGAACCTGTTGTCACTTTTGGTCTTAAATAGATTTCTTGGTCTACTTTACTGTACTATTATCTCTACATGCTGAGTATAAAGCTATATACAACAATTATCAGTTAAACCCACGTTGTTGGGATACTCAGACAAGACTGATTCCTGTAATCATAATGGTATTTAAATGTAGAAAGTCACTCAGTCGGTTATAAATTATACTTTCTTAAGGATAAAATAAGGTGTTAGATGGAATTTAGTACTATCATAGTGTAAACACCTCCTCTTGTTAAATCAACACATTAAATGGGTAGATAACAATTTTAGATTCTAATAGAAATGTGGTTTAGATAGTGGAAATATTCAGATTCTAAATTCTGTTATAAATTTCAATACTTTGGGAGACCATATTCATTTACAGCTAATTTCCTAAAGCATGTAGAACAAGACTTTAGTTAGCTTGCTTGCTTTGTTTTTATATTGTACAATCATTAGGATAACACCCAATTAAATTCAAATATTATATATACAGGTTAAATTATGTCTATATATATTGTTTAAAGATGTCAATCTTATTTTCAAAGCTTGTATAAACTATTATACAAACAAAGCAAGCAAGCCACCAAAGTTTTGCTTTACATGCAGAAGGAAATTAGCTGTAAATCATTGGGAATCTTACCCAATTTATCCATGATTATTAAAATAGCCAATAATTTTAATACATATGCAGGATTTTCTTGCTGCGACAATGACCAATTGGTGGCCTTGAGCTGTTTTCTGCTCTTTGGTTGGGTTGCTGCCTCTGTACATGAATTATCATTGATATGGTCATAATTATTGTAGACAAAATGCAAGAGTCTGGCGCAAATACAAAATTTCAAACCTGGTTTCTATGATGAGTTTACTTGATACATTCCCTGTTTCCATTCTCTATTCTATTACATTTGTTAATTATTTCAAATTTTCTTATTAACAAAGAAGTCGTTTGAAGTATATGTATTATTTATAGTTTGATTTTCATCTACCTTCTTACCAAATTTGAAATGTGGAAATTAGAAAATCAACTTAATTTTTTTACAATTTCTGTGTTATCTATCATTCAATGCAATGAATTTAATCCAAAATCTGATATATTAATTGTTTTTAAATGAAAACAAGATAACTTGTGACCAAACATCATCATGGAATTAACTCCAGCTCTGCAATTGTTTAATTCATAGGTTGCTCAATCAAATATTGTCTTACTTTTATACTCAAATATGGCCATTAGTTATACTATAATGATCTCCATTTTATCATCAGACGCAACATAGTAAAATTTGAATAGCATTGATTCATGATTTATTGAAAAGCAGCGACTTTAATCACCCCTGTACAACCCCAGATAAATGTTGGATTTCCATCAGAAAACCCAAATAAAAATTGGCACCTATTGAAGTCACCTACTTTTCATTTTAGTATTTTTTTTACTTTGTTCATGTATTCAAGTACATGTACATTAATAAAACATAATTTATATGATAGGTCTTATCACATAAATTATTTTTTATTAATATTAAAATATATAATAAATTGACAAAATTGTATTGCATAGAATATTACTGCTGAGATAAATATTGTCTGAGCCAATAAGCATGTAACATAACAGTTTCCTCCGACTACTGCATGGATACACAACAGTAATCCTTTACATTTTATTAACCATTTATCCACATTATTTAAGAGGTAATAAGATCAAATAAAAACTATGCAAATCAATAATTTTAAAGTTTTAAATGGAAAAACAAATCAAAACAAAAATCCCTTAAGATATTCCCTGAATTTTTTATCATTTAAATTGACATAAAGTATACTTGAACTAGACTTACATTACCTGCATGTCAGAATTGAGTACAGACATGCCTTTATCAAAACGATTTTCCATATATTACTAGAATAAATCCTTGCCTTATTCCCACTGGCTTGTATAGATGTCTAAGAACTACAAAGTCATTAGTAAAAAACTACATATCAGCAAACAATAAAATATAAGAATTTTCACTAGTAATGGCTAACAAACTTGAGGTCACTCACTAATGGCATTCATGTCTCCCTATAATAAGCAAATATTTCAAAAACTGAAAATCTAGGAATATAAGACAGTCTAAATATGTTTAGTCCGCTATCGTTGATTTTTATGCCCTTAACATTGGCAACCATTGCAATTGCAATTTGATTTTAGTTTCTACACGTTTACTCCAGTTTTCATCATCAAAATAATATGAAACTAATACACAATGTTGAAAACCCTAAACTTGCAGACTTACCATTCTGGAGTTATGGCCCTTTGTAAGTAGGAAAATTACAACTCACTAGTCCATGGATTATGAGCTTCTGTGAAATGTTTCAATTAAGAGACCATTGACACATTAGGAGCTCAAAAATATGGAATCATTTCAGTCTCCTTACCATTATGTCCATGATATTAATTCATATCTTTTCTTTTTAATGTTTCCCTTTCTCTGTTTTTTCCAGATATTTGAATTAAGAAGAGATATTCCAAACCCGACATATGGAAAGTCACCAGAAGAAAATGTTACTATGGAGAGCTAGTTTAGTGCTTTGAGGAGCTAGCTCAGAGCTTTGGAGAGCTAGTGTTCAATGCTACAGGGAGTTAGTTCAGTGGATTTGACGGGGACACATCATAAACAGTGTATGAAATGTAAATTAATAATAAAAAAAAACTTGAAACACTGAATGTTTTTACATTAGATACTTTACAGACTAATTAAATATTTGGTGTGGTAATATATTTTGTAATATGCAAATTAATGAAAGCACTGACAAATTGTAGGGAAGCATTGTTAGATGCATCTTTTGCAGACATGGTGTTCATTGTTGTTCTTTGTTTTCTCTCGTCTACAAATGAATTTTATCACTGTGACTGATATAATATTGTAATAAATGTATTGACTGTACGTTTGTTGTTTGATTAATATGGCCATCTTGAATCAGAAACATCTTGACCAATTTCTTCACTAATCCATATCAGCACTCGGTTAAAATAATAATATAGTTATATCAGCACAGTCCTTGAAATATGCAAATTGTTTTAATATTTGTTTATACTTTGACGAATCCTGAAATTCTTTGTTATCCACATTTGTTAGAAATTTTGCAATACATTTTTTGTACATAAAATTGAGAATGGAAATGGGGAATGTGTCAAAGAGACAACAACCCGACCATAGAAAAGACAACAGCAGAAGGTCACCAACAGGTCTTCAATGCAGCGAGAAATTCCTGCACCCGGAGGCTTTTTAGCAAATTATATTTGTTTATGAGGTTTGGGACATTTCAGGACCTTATATGACCCTTGAAATGACAGAACTTGCGAAAAAATATTATTGTTTTTTTCAAAAATGTTTAAATTTTAACTTATCAGGTAACTCAAAATGAATATGATGTTATATTTTTGCCCTGACTGTGGCAAAGGAAGCATAAGGTTTTGCTCCTGTCCATCCCCACATTTGTATGTCTTTCTGTCTTCACATCCTTTCTCTGACTTCGGTTAGTCTCAACCAAATGTTATAAAACTTAAACACAATACTTATTACCACAAAACAGGTCAATGTTGAGTTTAGGTGGCGTCACTTTCACTGATCTCCAGTTATGTACTTTTATGAACGCAAAAATTAGCAAATTTGCATTTTCCTGAATCTAACTTTATTTTGCCTCAACTAAATGTTATAAAACTTTTACACAATGCTTATTTCAATCTCTAACAAAATACTGATCAAATCCAAAATTAAGGTGATGTCTCTATTTACCAGTGATATGTGTCCTATGGACTGATCCTTCATTTATTTTTCTTTAATTATTATTGCAACGTAAAGAATATTATTAAAGAATTCTTCTTTTATGTAAATTGATATTTATAAAGTCTATGACGGACAAATAGAAGTCTTTAATTACATATCCAAATATTAATAATTAATCTCTTTCCTATTAGGATAATAAAGAAAGCATTTAAAATAGGATTGAAAAAGAAAATGTTACACTTGTTATTTAGTACAAAATATAATGTAAACTTCTGCCTTCCATAGACTTCTTCATAATATTTATGTTATAAAAATATTATTGGTTTCACTATAGAATGAATTATTTAGATATGAAATCACATAGAAACAAGAATATGTGCCCATAGGACACCATACCTTACTCACACTATCATTCCCATGTTCAGTGAACCATGAAATCTTGTTCAAATCTTAATTTGGTATATATTTTAAATAGTTCAATTAAATGATAAACATACGGTATATAGATATAGGAAGATGTGGTGTGAGTGCCAATGAGACAACTCTCCATCCAAATAACAATTTAAAAATTAAACCATTATAGGTAAAAGTACGGCCTTCAACACGGAGCCATAAACATGTTTATCCCCGCTGCATTTTCGCGCCTGTCCCAAGTCAAGAGCCTCTGTTCTTTGTTAGTCTTGTATTATTTTAATTTTAGTTTCTTGTGTACAATTTGGATACAAGTTTGGCGTTCATTTTGAAGACCTGTTGGTGACCCTCTGCTGTTGTTTTTTCTATGGTCGGGTTGTTGTCTCTTTGATACATTCCCCATTTCCATTCTCAATGTTATATGTACAAAGTTTCCAGTTGGTGAGACAACCAAAACCCAAACTTTAATCTTTCACATTTCCATGTTCATTGAACTATGATATCTGGGTGAAAACCCAAATTTTTCAGAGATAATATCAAACAGTTCAATTTATAATTAACATCAGTACTTAGTTTTCAAGTAGATCTGACTAAAAAATACCTTAAACTGAAACTGTAACCCACTTTAATTCTAAACTTTAACCTAGTACAGTACTGATGAACACAAACTTTTACCTAGTACAGTACTGATGAACACAAACTTTAACCTAGTACAGTACTGATGAACACAAACTTTTACCTAGTACAGTACTGATGGACACATGCACTGACCAGAAAACATAGTGCTCCTCTTCTATCAAGGCATCAAAAATGGAAGAGAAAATAATTTTAAGTATTTAGTTGGGTTGATGGATATTCCAACTCATCAATGAAATCAAAATTATGAGATAGTTTAGCAGGAAAAAATACATGATTCAAATGTTGTTTTGTAAATAAATATAAGAAGATGTGGTATGAGTGCCAATAAGACAACTCTCCATCAAATCGGTTTTGTGTTCTGTTCTATTGCTAGTTATAAATACACAAGGTTTTTTTCTTAAAATTCTCTGGCCTAGGTACATATTTTGATATCTATAATTAATGCAAGGAGCATAATCATGAAGTCAGGCTTGGTTAAATTTTGGGTTTCCAGATCTATTTCTTTAAATGCTTAATGTTGATTTATGTGTATATAATAAAAACATTTGTTTCCTTTTTAAAACCCCACATAACATTTGCTGTAAGCTAATTCATAAATACCAGTGGTTGACTTTTGTGTACCAGTATACATCATTTGATAAATTAATTTAGTCTTCTGTTTGTATTTTATCTGTTTGCTTGATGTCCAGTGGCAAAGAGTTCATGCCTATTCATTTTATCTCTTTACTTGATGTCCAGTGGCAAAGAGTTCATGCCTATTCATTTTATCTCTTTACTTGATGTCCAGTGGCAAATAGTTCATGCCTATTCATTTTATCTCTTTGCTTGATATCCAGTGGCAAAGAGTTCATGCCTATTCATTTTATCTCTTTACTTGATGTCCAGTGGCAAATAGTTCATGCCTATTCATTTTATCTCTTTACTTGATGTCCAGTGGCAAATAGTTCATGCCTATTCATTTTATCTCTTTGCTTGATGTCCAGTGGCAAAGAGTTCATGCCTATTCATTTTATCTCTTTACTTGATGTCCAGTGGCAAAGAGTTCATGCCTATTCATTTTATCTCTTTACTTGATGTCCAGTGGCAAATAGTTCATGCCTATTCATTTTATCTCTTTACTTGATGTCCAGTGGCAAAGAGTTCATGCCTATTCATTTTATCTCTTTACTTGATGTCCAGTGGCAAAGAGTCCATGCCTATTCATTTTATCTCTTTACTTGATGTCCAGTGGCAAAGAGTTCATGCCTAATCATTTTATCTCTTTACTTGATGTCCAGTGGCAAATAGTTCATGCCTATTCATTTTATCTCTTTACTTGATGTCCAGTGGCAAATAGTTCATGCCTATTCATTTTATCTCTTTACTTGATGTCCAGTGGCAAAGAGTTCATGCCTATTCATTTTATCTCTCTACTTGATGTCCAGTGGCAAAGAGTTCATGCCTATTCATTTTATCTCTTTACTTGATGTCCAGTGGCAAAGAGTTCATGCCTATTCATTTTATCTCTTTACTTGATGTCCAGTGGCAAATAGTTCATGCCTATTCATTTTATCTCTTTACTTGATGTCCAGTGGCAAATAGTTCATGCCTATTCATTTTACCTCTTTACTTGATGTCCAGTGGCAAATAGTTCATGTCTATTCATTTTATCTCTTTACTTGATGTCCAGTGGCAAAGAGTTCATGCCTATTCATTTTATCTCTTTACTTGATGTCCAGTGGCAAATAGTTCATGCCTATTCATTTTATCTCTTTACTTGATGTCCAGTGGCAAAGAGTTCATGCCTATTCATTTTATCTCTTTACTTGATGTCCAGTGGCAAATAGTTCATGCCTATTCATTTTATCTCTTTACTTGATGTCCAGTGGCAATTAGTTCATGCCTATTCATTTTATCTCTTTACTTGATGTCCAGTGGCAAATAGTTCATGCCTATTCATTTTATCTCTTTACTTGATGTCCAGTGGCAAATAGTTCATGCCTATTCATTTTATCTCTTTACTTGATGTCCAGTGGCAAATAGTTCATGCCTATTCATTTTATCTCTTTACTTGATGTCCAGTGGCAAATAGTTCATGCCTATTCAGGACAAGAATATAGTCATTAATAAATCTGTTGATTTTAAATCTTTAAATAGGTATAGTTGTATGAAAGGTGTAATCAGGACTGCAACTAGAATAAATGGTATGTTTGATAGATTGGAACGAGCTATGACCAATTTCCGCCATGTTTGTTTCAAACACATGATCAAAGACAGACCATATAACCTACTGAAATTTAGATATTGAAGAGTCTTAATGACATTATTCATAGATCTTTCCACAAATTTACATATACCATCAAATGTCTTTCAGCAATACACTTAACTGTTGCATACAGTTTTGGTAATATACTCCTAATGTTAACTCAGAATTCTAATGTTTAAGCAAGTATCCTCATATTCAATTATTTCGTTCTTTTGAAGTTCAGCAACACTTCCTGTTTTCATTTAACGTAAGAACCTGTTTGTTAACTTATACAAAAGTTAATTACTAAAAATTCAAATATTAGTTAGATCTCTCTGAAATATATAATTCAAACTAGATATTTGCATCAGTTTTGACATGATGGTTAAGTTGAGGTTTCTTGTGATGTTGCATATATATATGTTTATGGATATTGTATACACTATGTAAGTGGTGAAAATTGAATTTGAACCTAAGTCATTAACAGTCAAAGATTCACATTGCATGCTTTTATAGTTGTAGTGGTAAGAATTAATGTATTGCATACCAGTTCAATGAAGTGACATTTTTTTTCAAAAGCTTGTATGAATTAAATGCCTTTTCCTTTAAGATTGTCTTCAAATGAGTGATAGTTTTTGAAAATACATGTATACACTGTTTGTGAAACTGAATTTTAGTATGAAGAATTTCTGAAAATGAAAAAGGAATTAGTGTGAACTACTTCAGGAAAAGTACAAATGTCTGCAAGTTACAGTTGTCTTGTAATATCTAAATATATGCTACTGCTTTGACACTGTGATAAATAAAGTTATATAAGAAGACTTGACGTTGACGACAGTACTAATATTCTGATTGTTGTTTGCTCTAAACACAAACTTGAACTGTGAACAAAACAGTATGCTGAACATAACTTATAAAATGTCTTTTGTTTTCAGAACAGTTACGTTTTATTATGCCATGCAATTCCTTGTTAGTATGTCACCAGTATTTGGTATTTATTCTCAAAGAAAATGAAATATTCATGTTGATCATACAAGAGAGGCATTATTTAAACAAATATTTTCTATTTAAATTTTCAAGCATCTTAATTACATGACAATTAAGCTACGTTGTGTTATTTTCCTAATTAGATTAAGTGCTTTATTAATCAGATAAATGGTGTCGAGTTGTGACAAACATGTTTAATCAAGAAATAGTCACTGTCATTTATGATAAAGTCACACTCAAATCTTATATTGAATCAATTCTTCACATACTCTCACATAAAATTCTTTTATTTTATTTCCAATATAAAGTATTTTCTCATCAGCATCTAACTTCACATTTATAATCACCATATAGACTTGTCAATTTTCTCCGATGTGATTCATACAAGTACAACATAGCAATGAAATAACTTTAAATTAATTTAACCTTTAAAGTTAAACTAATCGTATAAAAGACATTACATGTATATAAAGTCCTTTTCCGGGTGGTTGGTTTTCAATGAAGGCTTAACAAAAAGCAAGGGAAATAATACGTATAGTTTATCGATACATGCGCAAATTACTGACAGGGTAACCGGGCAAACGTTGCTAAGGACTCAGTAGTTATTGGAAGTCGTGGTTCCTGTTCAGGGGAGAAAGAAATAATCAAAAGTTTACCGGTATAGTAACAACATCAAAAATGTCGCAGGTTGGGATACCCCGTCCCAATGTGATGGGTTTAGGAACAAATAAAGGTGGTATTACACTACCGCAGATTGCACATCCTTTATCTCGGATGGAAGGCCCCGGGAACTTGGATGTTCGTGGGGTGTCTCGTGATAGCCACAGACCAAATTCACAACCATTAACAGGAAGACCTTTAGCTAACGAAAATGTTTTCACTGGACGTAAATCTGTAAGTTCTTATGGCCGGGACAGCCGACTTGGTGTCAACCAGCAAGTGGTAGCGATGCCGCATGATTCTATTCCTGAAGGAGTCGAAGTTACACATGGAGATCCAAATACTACAAGAATGCCCCTTTTTGGTAAGTATATGATTGGCGATCTATATTATCTTTTTTAAATTTATTTCTCTAAAGTATTTTTACTGTTTATTTTTAGGAGTATACATACGATTTGTTTGGAAAAATTAATGTGTCTTATTAGACATCAAATTGAATTAATAGTTGAGAAATTATTTTATTTGCTATCGACAATACACAATTCTATGTTATCCAAACAAATTTTTAGATTAAGACTTCTCAAGTGTCAAATTCTTCCTGAACTAAGATATATAGAAAGATCAAATATTAGATCACCGTTTACAGTAAACTGCTACACACGAATCGTTAAGAATTGTACTGTTTACTTTCGATGTGAGACGACAATTTGTGTTTGTTTGATTGAATTATTCTTTACATTCAATCAATTCAATGGTTATATTAAAAAAACTACAAGGGTTTTAACGGGTTATACCCTGTCTACTTTTTAAAGTACAGATAAAATAATGAAAACAAAAATGACTTGACAATGTTTTATCCCCTTTACCACAAAAAAAAACATTTGAGGAAAATTATTCAACTACGGAATTGCTTTGTTATCGAATTGTGATATAATTTTTAAAGCTTAGATCAGGCAATTTGATTGTAACTGGACACGAACAACGATAATATTTTCTTTCTGTCGTTAACGTTAAGAAAATAAGAAAAAGTAAAGACGCACAAGTTTTGATTCCAAACTACATGTGACAGATACAGTATAAACTTTAAAAAAAAACAAAAAAAAAACCCACAATACTGTATACTGAAAATTCATCACAACATGTACATCTACAAAGGTTTTAAATGCTCGCTTCGTGTTACTAGATATACATTAATTACAGCTAATTTCGTTTTCAACATTAGAAAAATGATTTATTGATGTATAAAAACTATTTTCTTGTCAAAACTGGTTTATTTAAATGTAAGCATTGAATAACAGTCCTATCGATAATTTTCTCTGTTAATTGTGTGTTGAAACATAGAAAACATAAACTAGAGATGAAAAAATGACAAACTATATACGTTATCGATGTGAAAACAAAAATGACAAACTATATACGTTATCGATGTGAAAACAAAAATGACAAACTATATACGTTATCGATGTGAAAACAAAAAGGACAAACTATATACGTTATCGATGTGAAAACAAAAATGTCAATTTCAAAGATTGTTGTTAGATTTTCATTTCTCATTGCTAGTAACGGGCTTTCTTCACTGGTATTTTTTACAAGCCTTTCTTCGTCAACATAAAAAAAACTAGATAACAATGTAATTGTGTTTCTTCGATTCCTATACAGCGAATTGATGGGTATATAAAAAAATAAATACTGTAGACAAACATCGACTTTTTGAGACCAGTTAAAATTCAAACTGACACCATTGGCACGAGATCAAAACTGACAACTTAGCAGCTAAGCATGGTCGTTTGTCTTTTAATTATATTTTGGGGGCATTATCAGTGCAAAACAAAATAATGGTAGACATCTCTTTTAACATTATATATATACAATTTTGTGAAAGACTATGTGGCTATAACGTAAAATAGCAAAACTATCAAACTCCCAGTAAAATTCAAATCAGAAAGTCCTTTTTCAAATGGCAAAACCAAAAGCTCACATACATCAAGCGAATGAACAACAACTGGCACATTCCTGACTAGGTGCAGTCAAAGTTCTTTGTTTGGATACTAGTATCCCGTAAAGAGGGTTCGTGTACAGACTCCAAACGAATGAGCAACAACTGGCACATTCCTGACTAGGTGCAGTCAAAGTTCTTTGTTTGGATACTAGTACCCCGTAAAGAGGGTTCGTGTACAGACTCCAAACGAATGAGCAACAACTGGCACATACCTGACTAGGTGCAGTCAAAGTTCTTTGTTTGGATACTAGTATCCCGTAAAGAGGGTTCGTGTACAGACTCCAAACGAATGAGCAACAACTGGCACATTCCTGACTAGGTGCAGTCAAAGTTCTTTGTTTGGATACTAGTACCCCGTAAAGAGGGTTCGTGTACAGACTGCAATCGAGTACATACTTAACTAAGTCTCGGGTAGGGTGTAGTAACAACACAGAATATTGACATAATTTTACTTTTTAAGGCCCTATTGCCTTGGATACACCACGTGGTAAGCATACAATAAATGGTGAAGGAAGGTTTCATTCCTGTTGAAAGGATTATATATACTGCATAGATGTTAATAAAGCTTGTTCATTGTAGCCTTTCATTACCATTTCTCTCTCAGAATCTATGCATGATGATCGCATATCTTTATCTGCTTACCTCTCTACTATGTTTCTCGTGCTAGAATTATTGTAGCAAATAGCTCTAGGATTGTAGATAACGCATGTGGTTAGGCGCAAGATTTGAATGCAGATAATTTCTCCGTTTCTGACAATTACATACAATAGATAAAAGAAACTGAACTGAACTGTGGTCGGGTTGTTGTCTCTTTGACACATTCCCCATTTCCATTCTCAATTTTAAGTTACGACGCGAAGAATGTTCTTTATTTTTTTCAGTGTGGTATTTAGTTATGAATACAAAAAGGTTTGTTGTAACGATTTGCTTTTTGACAACGAATTCGTTTTCGACCATAAACTGTACATGATTAATATCTAACAATTTACATCTATTTATTATAACGAAATATAGCAAAATAATTAACAAAGTATATATCATGTTTATCTAATTTTAAGGGGTCGGTATTCTGGGAAGATGACTACAGATATACCCACTCACTTTCAATTTGATTGTGAACATTAACTCTTCAGATATGTGTAACCAGGAATCAGGGAATATTAAGGCAATTACGTTTTCTCCACATTTTGTCAAAATAAAATTTGTTGACATAAAAACTAAAATGAAATATGTTGAGATTCCAACTTTCATAGAATATAGAAAAGCTTTTTTTTTCGCTTGTCACTTTCAAAAGTTTCTCCAATCTCCACTTTTCATCCCACCTATACGCCACTGCAGAAGAATCTCCCAAATATTAACTCTTTGTAAGAGATCCAATAGTTAACACGTGGCAATGCGTCATGTAATAGGTTCAATGTTTCTATCAGTAAACTCGACGTTTTGTCCTCAGAACCGCTTAAACGAGTATATTTACACGTGTCCCTGTAACTTTTAAAAAGTTCACATTTCAAAATTGATTTTTTTTTTAACTTTTGCATGTTTTTGCAGAGTCATACACTACATTATTATGTGTCTCTGGTTTTTGTTCTTTGTCTAAGAGTCATAGATTAGTTGAATCTGAATATTTGTATGTCTCGCAAGTGAAAAGTCTGAGAGATGTAAACTCATCCAACATGCCATTGTCCTATGGAAAGTACCTGTACCAAGTTGGGAATATGACTTCATGTTTTTCATGCCTTTTTTGTCGGCCAAGTGATTTTGGACTTCAACTTTGGATACGCATCCTTGGAGTTGAATATTCTTATGGTTGTTTTTTTTACCATCATTTTCCATGCCGTTTAGATTTGTAAACAAAATACAATCTTGTAACTTTTTAAATACCAAAATCCTCCTTGATGCTTTTTACCCAAAACACTCCCGACTAGTAAGAGATGACCAGAGATGTATTTCCACCTTTTGAACAAACTTTCCATATGCATCTACTGTAGCAAGGAATACAAGATATGTTTGATCATAATCAAAATTTTAAACGTATTGAAAAACTATAATGTAATTGACGATTCTGAGTCTAAACTCTCTAAGATTATAGCCATTGATAATGTTTAACATCTGTAATATGCATTATGTCATTAAATAGTAATGGTATTTCAGGGAGTAGAGCCGGTATGGGAAGTAGAATGGACAGCCGTATGTCCTCAAGGTTATCTAACGCCTCAGCTCAAGGTCGACTGGAAATTGACGAGGTGAGTTTAAGAACAGTGAATGGTTATTGAGCATTTTTGTCCCCATGAATAATCCAAAGTTCAGCATCTTTTTATTACCTCGTATGCCACTTTTTATGAGTATATTTGTCCATATGAATAATGAAAATTCCAATATCTTTTTAACTTCATCGTATACCACTCTTTATGTGCATTATTATATTTAGTTATGTTGGTATTAAATAAGTCATAATTGAAATACATGTAATAATATAAGTACGATGTTGGTAAAACAGTAGGATAATAATTTGTACAATTGGTGAGAGATGAAAGGATTGATTGATTGATTGTTGCTTCTTTAACGTCCAGTGGCATATATTCCAAGCATATTCAGGATGAGAACAAATTAACAAACCAATTCAAAAGGAAGAAGACACAGTAGTAGTCTATTTTTTCATGGTTCTTTTTTATTAACTCTGAAATGTTGCTTTAATAGTTTTAACATATGATAGAATGATTTCTAGAATGTAACAACTTTTCGAGGCATATCTTAAACTAAAAACAAAAAAAATATCTGAAAATCAATTAGCATTCACCTGACACTGTTATCTCAAAACTTGATTAAATTGTTTAGGATGTATTAAGACCAAACAGTTTTAAGTATTTGACCATACAAGATGTAAGTAAGTACTTAGTAGAAACTGGAATAGATATTTCCTAGTACACAAAAGTGTGTTATTATTTTTTTACAGCATTGTTATGAGGTACTTTCTTATCTGGTAGAGTTTTTAGACAAATTTGCATTTGGGTTTTTAACTTATACATGTTTTTAAATTAAATATCATGATCATGATTCATGGTGGTAAACATTTTTGTAGAACTTCAGGTGGTTGTGGTCATCATGTGGTCATCATGTCACTGTAACAAAATTCTAAAATCACACTGTTTTTTTGTCTTTTTAAATGAATAAATGTTTAATAAATAAATTTAAAAAAATCCATTGCAAATGTACCTGTCTTTATTTGATTCTTTTATAAATGATGATGCAAAAGTAAAAACCTTACATATGACTCTCTCTTGATTAACTGCAAGTGTCCTTTTCCTTTTAAATGACTGAATAAAAGTTGAAGGAACCTTCATGTAGTAGTGACATTTGTTTTACTTATATATATTTTTATCAATTTTAGTTGGAAGCTAGTCTAAAACAGAAAATTAAAGGAAGTTATTTTGAGATCAGGAAAAGATTTAGGGATAATGATCCAGAACAGAAAGGAAATGTTTCCAGGTAATTTGTAGTTATTATTATTCACACAGAAATCATTTAAAAAGTTGGATCAAACAAGGAGGTGTTAATGAGACTATCACCATTTAAATGTCTTTTAAAAAATATATGCCCAGCACCTCTCCACTTATGGAGCTTTATTCATGGTGAATCCAGATCTCTTACTGGGTTCACTACAAATTTTGTTTAGTTTGAGGACTCATGGGCCTCAATTTTTCAAAATCCTGGATCCTCATCTGCATATGGAGCCACAATTTTGCTATTACTACTGGTGTGATTGTTTATCATGAGGGTCTTGCATGGTCTGCCCTGGCTTACTTTTTGGGGGCATTTAATATATTTTAATTTTACCTTATTTTTATTTGAAGTCAGAATTTAACATATACTCACATCATTCCCTTTGTTTTATTGATCACATGGTCTGTTATGGTACAGGTGGTTTATAAACTTCCAGAAAATAAGAGAAAATGGTACGATTATTGATACACACTGAATTATTTAAAAATATATCAATTTATATTCTTGATAGAACAAAATGATAAAAGAGCAAATTTTGTTTTCAGGGAGGCATTGCATAGAATTCTTGTGACAATTTTAAATGTTTCACTGAGTCAAAATGTGTACAATCGGCTGATGGAGAGGATTGGATTAAGAGATAAACAAGTGATTAATTACGCTGAATTCTTTGCCTATTTCCGTGACGGACCAGAGCCTAATGATTATCCAGGTTGGATGGACCCAGTACAGAGACAATACCAGGATAAGGCAGTCATGTCATCTACACAAGTTCATTCTAATCTGAAAGAGAAGGCAAAACAGAGGTAAATATAAAATCATTTATTAAGAGTGAAATTGGAGGTGGAAGGTGGCTATTTTTGGTATATGGACATTACAACTTGTGCATGCATCTACTTATTAATTATGAATGAGTCATCTTAGATTTGAAGATTATTTATATTATTAGGCAGGATCATATAGTCTTAAAACTTACAAATATTAAGAAAAATTTTAGAAATTATTATAATCTCTCTTGGAAATCTAATTGTTTGCAATATTTTATCTTAATCTGAAGACATATGTAAGAAATACATCAGAGTTGTTTTAGTTATTTGAATCAAAAGAATCTGTATTAAACCAGGGGAATAACTTGTTTACAATATATTATTACTGCAAATACAGTTTTTAATGTGTTTTGTGTAATTTTAATAAAACAAGAAGAATGTCCAACATTTTGAAAATTTATTATTCTTACAACAAATTTATGAAAGTAATTCCCAAAATAACCATCTATATATCAGTTCATGTTTTTGTCAATCAAATTCTTTAGAAAAGTTTGTCTTTTTTAGATAAAGTAATATTTTGTTTGTATTTTTTAGATTCTTGGATATAGCAGACTTAATACCCCAGTTGAACCCAGGCGGATCAGGTCGTATTATGAAACCAGAGTTCAAACAAATGCTCAACAAACTTATGTTTTATATGGAAGATACTGAATTTGAAAAATTGTGGAAAAAGTTAGTATACTTTCCTTTATTATTTTGTATATGTGTATTGTTTTTGTTTTTTTAGCGTGGTAAAAAACAGTTGATACATTTCAACAGTATGTATATGTTAAATACAATTTGGAGCTATGGAAGCTATCAAAATGAGAAATTAATATGACAAAAAAAAAATCAAGATGCCCTTCATTCCATGTTATGAAAGAAATATATAATCTCAAAGATGAAAAGATAAAAAGATTAAGGAATTTCCTCATTTTTAACTCTTTCAAACTTTTTGTTAAATTTTTACATAGTTTTACAATTATACAGTTTATACCCTTAAATCCTAATGGTGTCAAATTGTGATAAATTCACTATAACTATAAAAAAACTAACTGTTAAGGTTCAAGTAGTATTACATGAAGTTATTTGGATTATAGGTAAATGGACATAGTCCTAAGTAAGATTAAAATGCCCTGGTGTAGGATTAGTTTCATACCTTTATATTGACTATCTAGTAGTTAGGTAAACATACTTCTCATATCAACACAAAATGGTCATTTAAAAATTGATCAAATGTAAACACACAAACCTATTCAAAAATATGAAGTATAATCAATTTCTTTTCATAGGAATCACAAAACATTTATTCCATATTAGGCATTTATCTTATAGTAAATAAACAAAGGCCAGGACAAGGTTTGATCCATTGTAAAATGATATGTTGAAGTAGTGGTTGACCTCCATGTCATTTAAAAGTATCATAATTTCTTATAGAAGTTAGCCATGGTACATGTAATACATCATTCAAATGCATGCATTAAAAATCCCAGGAACAATCATCTCAATGACCATGTGCTAAACTATTTGTAGTTGTATTTTCATTTGATTAATATTTTATTGAACATGTAAATTGCTTAGTTCATGGATTCTTTTACATCAGGGTCTCCTATATGATTGACAGATTTCTAAAAAAATGTAGCTAGAGACATGAAAATGTTGTGAATTTGTAGAGTTATAGATAAATTTCTAAGGAAAAATATTGTAAATGTCACAGACATAGCTTCACATATCAAAACATGTCTTTAAAGGTTAAAATAATTTGACTGTGCAGATAGCAGGATTGAATTATAAATTTTAATTTCATTAGTACCTGAGATATTTGTTATGGCACCAGATCGATTTCAGACAATTCATGAACAAGTTGTGCAGATCATGTTTCCTGAAATATATTTGCATGCAGACACAATAAAAATCTTTGTATATGATTGCCGGTATTGATATTAAAACAAAGATCCTGTAAAGATATGTGAAAACACAGGACTTTCTACCTAGGATGACATTATCCTTCATGATGCCAGAAATGTCTTTTATAGCTTTATGCATAATTTGATTTAATTATGTAATGTACAGTTGTCTATATTTGCTTAAATCCACTTTTGAACTTTGGTTACTTTTTTTCATTGGCATTCATTCCACATCTCCTTATTTTTATAAACTTTCTTTTAATTTTCAGGTATGATCCTTCTAATTCTGGAACAATTAGTTCAGAAACTTTCTTGAAAGCTTTGGGAATAACTCTGCAAGAAAATGGAGAAAATGGAAGGCTGTCACCTATCAATGAAAGTAAGTTTTTTGGCCACACCTCATTTATATTCTAATTTGGTCATATCTTGTTACCATCATGGAGCTGATCGTATAAAAAAACTACTGTGGACATATACAACATGGCACATGTTTGAAACTAATGTGTATAAATTCTGC
Source organism: Mytilus trossulus (assembly GCF_036588685.1). Taxonomy (NCBI): domain Eukaryota; kingdom Metazoa; phylum Mollusca; class Bivalvia; order Mytilida; family Mytilidae; genus Mytilus; species Mytilus trossulus. Next base: position 81,131,666 of record NC_086379.1, read on the forward strand.
CAAGCAGTTTAAAATACATTTTTGTATCTGGAAACTATTTCAATTAATGATTTTCACATGAATCAAATTACTCTGTATGATACTCAAATTTAAAAAAAGTATATTAATTAGTAATATCTTCAATAACCAGCAAAAATGATTTTTTTTCTAATTTCTGTAATGAAAACAAAAATCTTATTGTGAAATTTTATATTATAAATATTAAATAAAAAGGGAAAAGAAAGAATGTAGAGATTTATTATTTAATTTAGGACAATATCTAAACAAGACAACACGAGTAGGTCAGTCCCAAGGTAAGGATATATCATCTTTGGCTGGATGGAAAATTATACATAATCATAAATATTAGCAAGGATGATTTGGGTTTGACACATCCATTGGTATTTGTAGGTTTTAGATTAAGGTCTAGCATGTCTAGTTTTAGTTCTAGAATGCCTAGCATGATACTGGGTAAGGACTTTGCACACTGAATAAGATATAGATATTTTTTACTTGTAGTTTTTATACTTTACTTATACATATTTTTTAAATTATAATCCTATATTTCACTTCTAGTCACAACCCAATAAATTGAGTGTTAGGTAGATTAGAGTCAGTTTTTTTAAATTTTTCTTGTCAATCTTTAAAAAAGGAGAATTAAATTTTTGAAACTATTATATATATTTCATTCTACAGTTCACAGAAAACAGGTTTTTGTTATGTACTAAAAAAAATTATCTTGTGATATCTAAATTTTTGAGAAAGCTCAAATGGTTCAGTTCACTTTTTAAAATTTGAAAGGAAATAAATGTCACTGTGCTTTTTGTTAAATGATTTTGAATAAATTTAGGATCTCACTATAAAGAAACTAAGCCTGGTTCAGGTATAGCAAGAGGTAAGGATTTGTCATGCTGATGTTGTCCAACATAATAGGCTGGTATTGGAAGTAAAATCTGCTCTTTAACACCATTTTATAATCAGTTTACTGGGTCAGATGAAATTGCATGGGTTAAATATCGTCCCATTTACTCTAACCATTTATTTTTGGTGTCATAATACCGTGTTGACAGATTAGGATTCGCTTGAATGATTTCTTTTATTTTAGAAATTAACTAGTCAGATTATCAGGATTTAGATTTCAATTTTTTATACATACATTATATCATATTACTTGAGATTAGAATATGGGCTTGTTTTAAAAAGACATTTAAATTTAGTTTAGTAAAGTAACATGACCATGTAAAGAATGTGGAATTTAGAAATTCTTTTGTTTATTTTAAACAAACTTTTTTCAATCAAAATTTTTCATTTGCTGCAAACATAGACATTTTATGATCTTTTATGTACATTTGTACTTGTCCTTAAAGTGAATTCTTTAATTAGAACTATGGAAAAACATAGGCATTTTGATTTATTTGTCCCTAATACTAAAATTGTCATATTTTGAAATTAAGCAATGCTTCAGAATTTAACCATCCGATTTTACAGTTAGTTTGTAAAATGTGTAGGTTTGAAACATGTGAAAAAAGTAACAAAATGACATAATCAAATTTGATATAAAATATGAAAGAAATATTGTTCTTCCTAGGCCAGCAAGGCCAATCAAATGCATTGAATTCTTAAGAAAACAGCAAGCCTAAATAGATGGGACAGGTTTTCTAAATCAGGCTGATTTTACTGACTGTAACCTCTCATTTCATAGATTAATAGATTTAATATTCATTACATTATTAATCAATGATATATATATTGTAAAGACATTTTTTGTTATTGTGTTTCATCATTCATGAGATTTGCTTTTTCATAAAGTAAGATGGGGTTATGAATTTTGTATTAATGCTTATATTTATACCACAGCTTTTAAGAATTCTACTGACTAAGCTTGCAGTCAATTTATTAAACTTGTACAGTTTGAAATAAAGCACCCATATATGGCATACACTGTCATAGTATTATAGCAATAGCGTCCTCTCAATGGCACTTTTTATACATCTGCTTGCATTTGAACCATTTTGAAGTAATATGGAAATTTTGGAAACCATTTTGGACAACAGTTTGGCTTAATTAGCAAACATAATTATAAAAATGCAATACATTGAATTACTTATCATGTTCAGAAACAGCAATTTGTTTTAAATAAAATGATTTGATATAACAAGGGAGATAACTTAGATAATAAAATGTTCTACTAGATTGTATGATAAGTTTTATACCTACAAATTGTAAATTGTTTTCTCAAAAAGGACAACCTTTAATTGTCTCCATTTTTTTTCTATGGATCTTATTTGTAATAGGCATTTTAATGTTTTGTTACAAAAAATATGTTGTCTATTTTTTATCTGCCAAATAAAAGATAGGTCAGACGATTCAACCTGAACATAAAGTCTATTATTGGTTACCAAAGGTCTGACAGACGATTCAACCTGAACAAGTCTATTACTGGTTACCAACAGTTAATCAATAAAACCAACAATAATTGTCTATTATGAATTTCTCAGAATTCACTGTTATAGGTATCTACTCTGGTTTATTATAAAAATTGTCACTTGTACCCTCTATTTAACTTTAAGGATACTAAATTGTTTTTTGAATAGTAACATCTTCTCGTACACCAAGAAAGAAGGAAATAGAGAGAAAACAGTCCTTAGATGTAGAAAGATGGTTAAAGAATAAGTTCAGGGAAGGATGTGTACAGATGAAGGATGCATTTGAAGCTAGAGATGCCAAGAATAATGGTCTTGTAAGTATGTTAATATTTTGATAAGGAACAATACTGACTTTTATCAGCCACAGATAGCACCCTCCAATATTTGGTATTTATTCTTTTTCACCTGTGTTAACAAATATTTCCAGGATTTTTGTTTTTCAAAATTTCATTAACTATCTCAAATCAACTTTTCTTACATAAGGGAGATAACTCATAATTTAATTTGTTACATTAGTTGTTAAGTAATAGCACAAATTTTAGAACCATTGATCATTGACAAATGCTTATATTTTCTTTTCTTCTTTAGGTAACATTTGATGGCTTCTTAGAAGTATTATGTAAATATGGTTTAAATTTGGAGAAGAAGTTGCTGTCAGCATTCTTGTCAAGATGTAGCGTGAAACCACAACGTGATGGTGTACCTTATAGGGAATTCTTACATAGATTCCAGGATAGATCTGAAGCAGGAATGACCCACAATATACTGAACAGTAAAAAACACAGGCTAGTCAGATTGTAACTATTAAAATAATTATCTCTAGAGGTGATGCACTGTTTGTACTGGGTTATCCATGTAGACTGTGTGCACTCTAGAGCGGATCTGTTACCATGACATGTTTGGTAGCCATGCACAGATCTGTTACCATGACAACATGTATGGTAACCATGTACAGATCAGTTACTATGACAACATGTTTGGTAACCATGCACTTCTTTGTAGATTGTGTGGTGTCTAGATATTGTAGTTTGTATGGTAGCACTACTGTTGGTGTCTATGCACAGAATTGTTGCTAGATTGTTATTGTTATAACATCAAGGTTGTTAAAAAGCATGGGAAACGTAACAGCACCTCTTATTAGTATTTTAGTGTGATTCACTAGTAGACATTTTATTTACATGTTCAAAAGAGAAAAAAATAATCTTTTTAATTCTTTTTCAGTCTCAATAATTTTTAAAAGATATATATTTCATGATTTTTACGCAACCTTCTATATTATCAAATGGATAAGAAACAGAACACCCTGTGAAAAAAATGAAGTTGTGGAATACATTGATCATTTAACATGTTTTATAATTTATGCTAACTGGAAATAACAGATTGGGTATACAGCAATGAAACAGCAGTCAAGTGGCAAAAAAATCTGAACAACATCTATTTACATTTAAAAAAGAGTTTTGAACCAAAGTTATTTTTATAACCTATATTTAAATGTATGTATATATCTGTAAATAGGGTTGGAGACAGACCTGCTAGTCCTGGCAATGTGTCTACAATGAGTGGTATTGAAGTACAGCTAATGAACATGTTCCAAAGAGATTTCTTATCATTATTGGGTACACTTAAGTAAGTATAGTGCTATTTTATAAAAAATAATTACAAATTTTATACAGAGGATATCAGTATTTTGAAAACCAAAACAAATTTATTTTTTTACATTTCAAATATAAAATAAGGAGATTGCCAGTTAGACAACTATCCTACATGAGTCCATATGAAGCAGACTTAAGAAACTATAGGTCACTTTATGAGATCATGCCTTATTTCTTATGGTAATTATCTGAAATTTTAGTGTGAAGAGTTAACATGCATGACAGCGCACTATGAAAAGTTCAAAAGTTAATATAAAAAAAAGGTGTTTTAAGAATAAAAAGACATGTGCTGATGTGATACAGCTAATTAAATTCATCCACAATATTGTGATAAACCAATATAAAAATAAGAAGATGTGGTATGATTAAAAAACATTATTTTTAAAAACTTCTTGTCTGTAATGAAAAATAATTCCTCTTGAAGAAATAAACCACATTGATTTTATTCATCTATATTCTGACCTCTTACAGGAGCATTGACAACCACAACACTAATGTGATAAGCCAGGAAGAGTTCAGAGCTGCGATAGAGAGCAGATTTAGCCTGACCCTCCGTGATGATCAGTACGAGTCCTTCCTTGATAGGTTACCACTGGATGAGGATGGCAATGTTAAATATGCAGAATTCCTCCAGTTCTTTGATACAAAGTAAGTACAGTGTTGAGTATGGATATACTTTTTGAAACATTTAAGGACACACAATGTTGTCATTAAGCTATTTTGATTTTCATATATATTGGTAAAAAACATATATTTTGGGAATCTGATAAGAACATGTGTGATAATTTGTTTTCAGTAGGTGAAGGATGACATAAGATAAATATTTTTACTATACATGTCATTTAGTGTTTGGGAGGATATTATTTTACCTTTGTCTATTCCTTTTCCTTTTGAAACACAACAGTTTGGAGAATGTTTTAATCTTATCTTTATATTTGTTTTAGGGGAATGGCACCAAGTTTATTTGGTAAGAAACAGGGTGCTGGTCCTGTCCCTGTCCCTGCTCCTATTCCTAACATAATGGAAGAGTTGGTACAAACACAGGCTGACAGACTCGTTGTGGAGGAAGAACCATTAGACTACACTTCACGTAAGAGGAGTAATGAAGAATTATTCAACCTTGTCAAAGATCTATTGACTCGTAAGTTCCAGGATGTAGAAAGAGCTTTCCAGGAATTAGACGAGATAAATACCAAAAGACTCACTCAAGAGTTGATGTTCCAGTTATTAAACAGGTAGGATCATTGAACTTATCTACCAAAATATTTTAAAAAGGTTGAAATGCAATGTATAGAACTCATTGTTATTTTTCTAACATTTAAGATAGATTTTTTTTTCTAACATCAATATGAATTTACCAAAAATTTACCAAAGAATTATATTAATTTGGTAATTACACCTTATATAAGAATGCTGGATTTTGATTGGTTGGCAGCCAGTATATTTTTCGTATATTCTAACCCTTTTTCCTCATCTCAAAAGAATTTGCATGTTTTTACCACTTCTGGTTGATATGCTTAAAATTCACCTATGCCATGGTATTTGCCATTTTGGTTATTCCTTTTTATACCCTTGCAAGCCACTTTCCTTTAAAATTATTTGGTTATGATGTTACATTAAGACAGCCATGATGCTTATAAGAATTTTTTTATCCCTTGTCTCATTGTAGATTTGATATAAAACCAGAGATTTCTCGAGGTGAAATAAGAGAAATATGGAAAACATTTATCACAAACACAGACAAGACCTTAGATTACTTGCAGTTTGTAAGACATTTTGGTTTCTCTGCAAGATCTGCCCACTTCCCTAATGCCAAGGTCCAGCCTCCAAGAAAAGGTGATGCTGACTTCATGATCAGATCCAGAAAACTAAATTGTGCTGCTGATATGTTACAAGACAGTCTAAGATCAAAGGTAAGATTATATTAGGTTAGCATAGTATCTTGTACATTTCTACAGCAGGTGTAGGTCTTATAAGGAGTCCTTCTGCCTGAAAAAAAATAAATTGAAAAACACAAGTTCATTTGACTAAAGCAATTTTTGTATTATTTTGAATAAAAATAAGGACGAAAGCCCTCTTTCTTAGGAAAGCAATTGTGACATAGGCTTATTTAATTGGTTGCTTTCTATAACAAAGTTTATACTCTTATTCAGGATGAAATGCATTTCTAGAACACATCATAAAAAAATTTAAATATTTTCAAATAAAGCTTTTATCATAGATTTTCATAAAATTTAGTTTGATTAAGATTCAATTTTATTGTTGAAAAATAGACAACTTAATATTTTTATTATACTGGTTTAACTTAAACATTGAGCTCTAAGGGAGATAATCAAAGCAAGATCCCAACATGCTGACACTTAGACAGTTTTGTATAACAATATTATGATAAACTCTATTTGTTATCTTTTTAAAACTTTTTGCTTATTCAATACAAATATTGTTTTAATTTTTAGATTGACTATATGTGGGAGGAGCTACGTAAAGAGTTTGTAGGGATGGACCCCTATGGTACAGGCTATGTAACGAGGGAGGAGTTTAAGGATGTCCTTACTGAGTTATGTGTTCATCTTAGTGAATTTGAAACGAGATCACTAAGTGATAAATTTGAAATTCGACAAGATGGCAGGTAAGACCAACATTTTTTTTTTTACAATTTATGCTTTTGTTCAAAGTGTATGAAGTCCTTTTTACCCCAAAAATATAAGATTAAAAAGTACTTGAAGTTCAAGTCATAAATTTTAGATAATAATTTTATAGTGTTCCCATTTCTGATTTTTATAATGCTCAAACTTATTCAAGATGTTTATAAAAGTTGAGCCTTTGTGTAGATTTAAAGGTGATTTAACAATAAACAAGTAGTCACAGGCTATATACAGAGGGAGGACTTGTTGGGGGATGTTATAAAGAATGTCTTGAAAAATATCAGCAGTATGAATTAATGGATGCGATGTAGTCAGCATCACCTTCGTTTTTAAACCCACTAAAAAGTCAGAATGAACAGAATTTTTTCAATGTTGAACAGTATACTGCAATCATTCATTATATCAAAGTATGAAAACAATTTTTTTTGCTTTCAGAGTATCATATATAGAATTTTTGAAACCATTTGCTCTGAAGAAACAGATGTGGCGTCATGGCAATAATATGTTGTCCTTGTTACAACATCCACAACCAGAGATACCAATAGCAGACATCGGAGAACCTCCACAGAAAGGATTACATGGAATTACATCAAAACTTAGACAAAAAGTAAGTTAATATATACTGATAAGTGTTCCCTCTTTCCCAGAGAGGTACGTCAAAACTTAGACAAATAGCAATTGAAGTGTTCCATAAGATTGTGTCTATCAAGTATCAATTCTCTAAAACATGGCATTGATTTGTGACTTTACATCTGATCATACAATAAAGTTTAAGTTTTTTTCTTCTTTGTAACTTAAAAAATCATAGTGTTGAATGCACTGGAAACTATAAAAGTAAGGGAGATAATTCTAAGAATTGAGGATTTTTCAAATTTATGGAAAAATTGAGATAATAGGACATAAAGCATAAGCTTAAAAGATTAATTTAAAGTCGGTTATTCATATAACAACACAACATAAGCTCTGCTTTTATCCGACATATAAATAGTCATTTTCAAAAATAAGGGTAGGGGATCATATGTTCCATTGATTTATAGAGTGTTTGTTGATTAAAATCCAGTGACATTAATTTCATGCATGTTCAGGATGATCATAGGTTCAATATAATGACAGTTTAATATCTTTGCTACACACAGGGCATTTAGTAGAGAAATAAAAAAGACCTAACAAAAGCTGTATTCAGCTAGGATGACAGTAGGACAAATAATTATGATGTCTGGCAAGGCTGTTTTTATTTTTTTCTGGGACGCCTTCCTAAAATAGCCTTGCCGGACGTCGTAATTATTTGGACTAGGATGACAGCTATTCAAATCATGACTACCATTTGAGCCATTAACATCTGAGTGTTTCAGTGCAGTACAATTTAGTCCTACCATAACATAAACCCAAAGTCATCTTCGATATGCATAGTGCTTGAGTGTTAAGCAACCATCAATCAATCAATTAAAAATATAACAAACATAACCTGAATTCAAAAGCTCAGTTAATAATTCAAACATTACATTACATTGAATCTTTATTTATTTCAGCTGGCTGGAGACTGGAAGAATATACGAAGGGCTTTCAAGAAGTTAGATAGAGCTAATGAGGGGTACCTCAATGTAAATGAATTCAGATCTGTCTTAAAGCTTGCTAACGTCATTCTAGATGAGGAAGAAGTTTACCATGTATTGACACAGTTTGATAATAATATGTCTGGAAAAATATCTTATGAAAAATTCATTGACGAAGTACTAAAACCTCCAACTCGACAAAGTGTAAAGTAAATTTAATAAGTGTTGCTAAATTTTACCTGAACTGACTTTATTAATCTTTGTAAGTGACTGAACTTGGAATTTGTATTTGAGAATTTTGACTTTTGGTTGAATGATGCATACAAGTTGAATGAGAATGAGAGAATATGGTGTATATTTGAGTTATATATTTTCCAATGGGTATTCTATCTAAATTTGATAATTGTGGTTTAGATATTACTTATGTATGAAGTTTTATTTAATTTTTAGATTCAGAATGTTCTGACTGAAGTTGCCAAAAAAAACTTAATCTAAAAAAAAATATCAATATAGCTGGTTGAAAAACTTCTAAAATTTTATGCCTTTTTTACAATGTTTTTTTTAAGGAATGCAAGTTAGGTGTAAATGTGTATGTTGTACAAATGTAAGATTCCCTTATATCATCCTTACCAAATGTCAGTAAATTTCTTCATATATATATTATACAAATGTTCATATACACCACATTAGTAAAAAAATCTTTGAAAATGTGGAAATTAAGTTTGTTTTGCTTTCAAGTCCAGATTTTTACTCTATTCCAACTAAAGATTTTGGCATATTATCCATATATGATACTGCCATCATTTTCACTTGTATGATTGAGAATTTTTTTATTGTACAAAAATCATGTATTTTCCATATAATCCATTTTGAAATAGATATTACATTTTTTTTCGCTCTGCTCAAATTTATTTCATTCCGTCCATCAAATGTATATTGTCTATAACAGTATTATCAGATTTTAAAAAGAATGTTTTTATATTGTGTTTATGAACTGTGATATTTTATAGCTGTGATATTTATTGGATTTTTTTCTGTATATCTCTGTTTGTATTATTATAAGTGCCTTGGTTAACATTATAGAATAAGTTCTCTCTTTTTGTATTATATTCTTTTTATTACTGCAACTTTCTTAATGCATTTTACAAAAGAAAACCGTTGCATAAATGAGATTGTTTTAAAGAATATTATTTACTGATCGAAACTGTCACGTCATATTCATCAAGAGCATATAAAATTTAACATACATTCCTTTGGCACACGACAATCTGTTATATGTGATATTTCTACGTGTCTGAACAATCCGTCATTTTCTTGTTACCGCATGTGGTTACAGAATTATATTTTGTCTTTCTGTTTGTCAGCTATTGACTGATTTTTTTATGTTTTGACATTAAATTTGTTGTATGTTTACTCTTTATTATTTATAGTATGAACACTGCAGTGACCTTTAGACCTGGTCCTTACTATGAACTATTGGTTTCAAATACGACATATTAATTAATTGCTTGATTTCTATTTTAAATTGTCAACCAAAAGATTACTAGTATAGAATATTTCGATGAATATCTATATACTGGTACTCTCAGATCTGCACTTAATGTCTAATTTGTTGTCAGGAGATAAAAATACCCTGCCACATCTGGTCTGTGTTTTTGTTACTTATTTTTCTGTTATGTATCAATCTGAAAGTTAAGATCTTTTCAGCTGGTTTTTTAGTTGTTCATATTTCGAACTATTACACCACTGTCCAAGGTGAGATGGAGGATTGGGAACCCCTTATCATGTGTTACCTTGACATTCAATTTTTGTTTGTAAATAAATCAGGCTATTAGTTTTCTGGTTTGAATTTCGTCACTGATGAGTCTTTTGTAGACAAAACGTGTGTCTGGCATATTAAATTATAATCATGGTACCTTCGATAACTATGTACACCACTGGGTCGATGCCACTGCTTGTGGACGTTTTGTCCCCGAGGGTATCATCAGCCAAAGTAGTCAGCACTTGGGTATTGACATGAATATCAATTGTATGGTCATTTTTATAAAATTCCTGCTTACAAAACTTTAAATTTTTTCGATAATTTAAGAATTTCTTACCTCAAGAGAAGATTACGGTAGCCGTATTTGGCACAACTTTTTGGAATTTTGGGTCTTTAATGCTCTTCAAATTTGTATTTGTTTGGCTTTTTAACTGTTTTGATATGAGCTTCACTGATGAGTCTTATGTAGACGAAACATGCGTCTGGCGTATTAAATTACAATCCTGGTAACTTTGATAACTATTTACATTTGTCATTACGTGCTGATTATGAGGTATGAATTTCTGCTCATTGTTGAAGATTGTAAAGTGACCTGTTGTTGCTAACTTCTATGTCATTTGGTCTTTGGTGGAGGGTTTTCTCATTGTCAATCATACTACATCTCCTTATTTTATATACCTTCAAGTTTGATGTAAATCAAACCCAATATGACATCAGCGTAATTTGGAAAAAATGATTTTTTTATGAAATGTTATGAAATAAAACTGAAGTATATACCCCTTCTCCCCACCAGGATCCTCACACACATAGAATTAGCATTGTGAAATTGTATAGTGTAAGCTTTTTAGGCCTACAGGTCTTAACTGTGTCTCTGTAGATATCTTTTTGGGCCTTTATGAGCATGTTGCCTGCGATTAATAGATATCGATTCCTCCAGTTTATCCAGTACTTTATAGAAGAATATCTTTGGCAGTACATAAGATCACAATTGTGTGCATGTGATCTGGTGTAAGGGACATTACTCTAGTAATAACTCTGGTACAGAAAAGATATTCAGAAAAAAACAATTTATTATAACTTTTTAACAAATAGGCATGGTATTAAGATAAAAAGACTTTAATTAAGCATTTATAGAAATTTAAAGCAAAAAGAAAAGTTATTATGCAAAAACATACATATTAATAATTCATAAAGCACTAACATACAAATGAAAACTATAACAAATATCACACACATCTTTTAGATGTGCTCAAGTAAAACATGTGTAGAAATACAGGTTGTGTCTCAACTGCATGCTGCCACAAAAGGTATGATTTCAAGTCAACTTTCACAGCAATAAACCAGAGCTGGTCAGCACTATGGTACTATATTTTTAACAATGGTGGTATTTGAAGATATTTCAAAATTGAAAGTTTTATGAATGTGGAGCTGTAATTCAAAGGAAACTATGCTACTGAGAAATTTATTTATTTTTGTGGAACCAAATTTGCATTTTTGTGGATATTTGAGTTCATGGTTTAGCATATAACCATATCAAAATCTGTCTTTTATAAATGTCTTAATTTTGTGGTTCATCTCTATCTATGTAATCAACAGAAATTGGTATCCAATCAATAATAGTGAATCCACAGTATAGGTATTTAAAAATACTAGAGAATTTGTTTCATACTAATATGTACTGAAACATATTCATTGACAAATTTGATATAGCTAACATACATGTTAATAGTTTAAGGGAAACCTAAATCATACAGTCTTTCTCTCTTACAGTGAACAATAGCATTGGCAAGAAAATTGACAAGAAGTTAAGGCATCTACCAATTAAACAAAACTTAATACATAACTCCATGATTGGTTAATAATTTTTTTTTATCTAACTCTTTGATTACTAAAAGAGAGCCATATTAAAACAAGAGACATATAATACTATATTTTTAGAACTAACTCAAATAGTAATAAACATGATAAACAATTACCAATGATCATAAGAGGTTTTTAAACAATCTCTGAAACAGAAATGGAAGATTAAAAAATTGAAGTCATTTAGATCCTATTTAATATCTATATTAAAAGTGGTATCTTCTTGATTTTTCAACAGATCATGGTAAAATATGAATGCAATAGACAAAACCTCTTTACGAACATATTTGCATGCAAACTATCACCGTAATGTATATAATTATAAAAGCTTACATGAGATAGACTTGGGAAATAAAAATAGATAAATCTATTTACTTAATAAACAGGTTGTTATTACACCTGTCCGCAAAATTCATAAAAAAACCCACCTTCTTTAAAGGGAAAATACTTTTATCTTTTCTGAAATGTGTAGGTATATAAAAATAAAAAGTTTAAATAATTTTGGAACAGCTTAAGGGGAAAAAATAAAATAAATGGGGGATGTGTCCATGGGACACATATTATGCCCACTCTTGCATATAACGTTAAAAAGGTACGTTATAAAGGTATATAACTCAAAAATGGTAAAAGTGATGCTACCCAAATTGGTAATGATATGAGTTTTGTGGTAATAACCGTTGCTTTGCTTTTGCGTCAAAAAAATCTTTCATTTGCGCCACAAACCATATTTCATTTGGGCCAATGTCAAAGGTAAATACAGGTAAATAGTACAAAACAGAGACTTTTGATAATAAATACTGGAGTAATATATTGGGATAGTTCTAAGCATGATGCACAATAGTAAAGTAATAAGTCTATCCTGGCAAAAAACTTGTAAGCAACGATACTGATGTATTTATGTCTGGAAATCCCCCATCTCATATGCATACCATATTGATCCAAAAGATAGTCCTCCAGTCCATGTCAGTTGTTATAATGGCTTTGTAAGGTTTTATTTTATTTGGGGTACCACTAAACCACTTGACTTCATTTTTCAGAACATATGATCTAATGATAACCTAATGTGTGGTCATAAAAAAATCACAGACTTAATTCTTCTGTCTACACTAGTTTGTGTCTAAATTGAAAATGTACATCTTGACACCTCGAACATGTGAACACTATATAATTATACACCTTAGTGACTCTCAGCTTCAAAAATGAGTGCGGCCTTGAACTCACTCAATTATCCAGGGGGAATACTGTAAAGACAAACCTTTCAGAGCAATTAATACTTAACTTTTCACCTGAATTACCTGTAAAATGGCGCGAACGAAGTTTCTATTTTATGGCGCAAATGAAATATAACTTTGTGGCGCAAATGAAATATAACCTTGTGGCGCAAATGAAAGATTGTAATTTTCAAAAATTGGCGCAAATGCAATGGGCCCGGTAATATGCTTGTGTATAAGTTTTATACCATTTGGTTGAGGTAAACTTAATTTAGACCAGGGAAACAAAATATTCAGCAATTTTACTATATGTAAGGGGCATAACTCTAGAAAAGTAAATGTGATACCACCCACATTCAAACTTGATCTGTGTTTTGAGGTAATAAGCCTTGTTTATAAGTTTCTTAACATTTGATTGAGGCAAACTTAAGTAAGACCAAGGAAACAAAAAAATCAGCAATTTTTCCATTTGCAAAGGTAAAAACTCTAAGCAATCTTGAGTTATAATTTAAGTAAACTAGAGGCTCTAAAGAGCCTGTGTCGCTCACCTTGGTCTATGTGAATATTAAGCAAAGGACACAGATGGATTCATGACAACTTTGTGTTTTGGTGATGGTACCGGTAATGTGTTTGTACATCTTACTTTACTGAACATTCAGGCTGCTAACAATTATCTCTATCTATAATAAACTTGGCCCAGTAGTTTTAGTGTAAAATGTTAGTTAAAATTTACAAATTTTATGAAAATTGTTAAAAGTTGACTATAAAGGACAATAACTCCTTAGGGGGTCAATTGACCATTTTGGTCATGTTGACTTATTTTAAGGTATCACTTTGCTGTACATTATTGCTGTTTCCAGTTTATCTCTATCTATAATAGTATTCAAAATAATAACCAAAAATGGCAAAATTTCATTACAATTATTAATTCAGGGGCAGCAACCCAACAACAGATTGTCCAATTCATCTGAAAATTTCAGGGCAGATAGATCTACACCTGATTAACAATTTTACCCAATGTTAGATTTGCTCTAAATGCTTTGGTTTTTGAGTTATAAGCCAAAAACTGCATTTTACCCCTATGTTCTATTTATAGCCATAGCGGTCATCTTGGTTAGTTGGCGGGGTCACCGGACACAATTTTTAAACTAGATACCACAATGATGATTGTGGCCAAGTTTCAAATAATTTGGCCCAGCAGTTTCAGAGGAGAAGATTTTTCTAAAAGATTACTAAGATTTACGAAAAATGGTTAAAAATTGACTATAAAGGGCAATAACTCCTAAAGTGGTCAACTGATCATTTTGGTCATGTTGACTTATTTGTAGATCTTACTTTGCTGAACATTATTGCTATTTACAGTTTATCTCTATCTAAAATAATATTCAAGATAATAACCAAAAATGGCAAAATTTCATTACAATTATTAATTCAGGGGCAGCAACCTAACAACGGAATGTCAGATTCATCTGAAAATTTCAGAGCAGATAGATCTTAACCTGATTAACAATATTACCCCATGTCAGATTTGCTCTAAATGCTTTGGTTTTTGAGTTATAAGCCAAAAACTGCATTTTACCCCTATGTTCTATTTATAGCCATGGCGGCCATCTTGGTTAGTTGGCGGGGTCACCGGACACAATTTTTAAACTAGATACCCCAATGATGATTGTGGCCAAGTTTGGTTAAATTTGGCCTAGTTGTTTCAGAGGAGAAGATTTTTGTAAAAGTTAACGCCGGACGCAGGACGACGACGGACGACGACGACGACGACAAGTGATGAGAAAAGCTCACTTGGCCCTTCGGGCCAGGTGAGCTAAAAATAACAATTTGAATGATAGATGACAATAGCAAGAATGAGCAGTCTGGCAATAATGGGTCTTTTATAACAGTAATAGGAAAGGAAATTATCTCCCCTCATCACAATATTGTACTCATATCCTGTTGTTTCTTGTCAGATTTTTTTACCAATCTTATTCATTTTTGTATACCTCTTTTTGAATTCTGGTATCAAATCATCTCAAACACCTCTTATCCATTTCTTTATTTTTCTGTTTAATTTGTATTATTTTTTAAATTCATAAAAAGGTAAAAAAAAAAAACAACAATGCCTAAAAAGTCCAATTGACATTTTTAATTTGACCCACACGGGATATAACAGCATATTTTCACCAATCATGATAATGTTAACAAATAAGAAATATTTTTTCCATTAATATAAACCAAAAAATATTTCTATCCTTTTCCTTTAACTGTTTAAATAAATTAGAAACATTTGACATTGATGATGCCACCTGTGACTTTATCAAAATTGAATCTGACTAGTTTAACCATTTAGTTATTTGATATTGGACTAGAAATCTTTCAGACCTCAGTAAAATTTTTGTTTTATTTCACCAATCAATATTTAGAACCTTCAGACTTCATGATGTTTTTAAAATGAGTTGGAATCATTCAAAGGGCCTTAACTCTAAGGTTTTAAATCTACTTTTGAATGCCCAATTGTAAATTTGCACCAAAACAGTTGTACAGATTTCAAAATATTCATACAATCAAAAATCATTACAATATTTCTTCAATATTTAATGTTGTGCGTTTGGTAAACTTTAATTCACTCAGAGTTAGTTCCCTTTGATCAGAAAGTGCTTGTCGAGGATAAGTTGTACACAAGGTATATTGTCTCTGGTTGAACCCTAGTGTTGTAATGTAGTCTAGAATGACCTGAAAAGAATGAAGAAATATAAAATTTACATCTATTCAGTCCATTATCATGACATATTTAACAACATACAGTGTACATTTATTTTTCGAGTTACTTTCTATACTGAGTACATAAAGTAAAGCACCAAGCAGTCATTCCGTATCTAAATAATAACCCATACTTAAAAAAATAACAATAAATACATATGGTTCTATGATTTACTTGACAAAAACTTGATTAAAAATTATGTAAATAATTGTGGAAAATTTTAATCTAATTACATAACTATTGTTTACAATTAAAGTACATGTTGCTTAATTTTATTTACTAAGTATAGTTCATGGTAACATGAGCACCATAGGTGTTAGAAAATTTAAACATTTGTATATAATGAAGATAAAACTATTTGCTGTGTCATAGCACTACTTTCTGTAGACCCATTTATAACTCTTTCCAACACTAGTCCACACATATGTGATAATAGTGTGGAAAATTACCTGGAACCTGCTGATTACTATATTACTATACATGTACTTATGGAGAATTACCTGATATCTGCTGATTAATATAGTACTATACATGTACTTACTTATCAAAATGTACTATACATATATATGATGATGATGGAATTTTTCAACAGCCTTGATTGGCTATATATCAAGTATAATTTCAAGTTTTATATCTTCCTTTTCATGTAACAGGGGTTTTAATATATATGTATAATAAAAACCAACAATATGTGTGCAGTACAGCTGTGCAATATATATATTATAAAGATTATTTCAATAAATTGTTATGTATCTCTTTCAGTGATCAATAAAAACTCATTATATGTAAAAAAAGAAAAAAAGAAAATGTGGTATGATTGCCAATGAGACAACCTTTCACAAGGGACTAAATGGTACGAAAATTTACAACTATAGGTCACCTTATTATAGATATAGGAAGATGTGGTGTAAGTGCCAATGAGACAACTCTCCATCCAAATAACAATTTAAAAAGTAAACCATTATAGGTTAAAGTACGGCCTTCAACACAGAGCCTTGGCTCACACCGAACAACAAGCTATAAAGGGCCCCAAAATTAGTGTAAAACCATTCAAACGGGAAAACCAACTGTCTAATAGTTGTTTTGATTTGATATTATAACAGTACCAAAATACTGTGTATGCTTAAACAGATCCAACTAAAATTTGTTTTTGACACAAACAATATATTCTGCCCCTTTCCTTTCCAAAGTTTAAGAGACAAAACTATCAAAATAATTTAACTGCAAAAACATTTAAACTTCACATGTGATGATGCAATGCTGTTTAGCTTCCATTCAAAGCAAACTATAATAGAAGATTTTGTGCAGATTCATCTCATAATAGAAACACAAACTAACAAAAAATGAAATAAGGTCCATAAATACGTGTATAGTTTTTAGTAATTCTATCAAGTTTAGATCCATTTTAAAATAAAATATAAAATGAAAAAAAACCTTATTTCCACACTTGAGAAAACCCTGAAATATACTGATAAAAAGTCAAATAATAGCTGCACAAAATCCATCTCAGCTTGGTTTACACAGCCATCAAATGTTAAAAGAAGAGGGTCTTTTCAATCGTTTTAAAACATTAATTTAATCAAAAGAAGTATATTTTATCCAAGAGACCAAACAACTTAATGAAATGAAATATAATTATGCAATTTTTTTTATTTTCAACTTTTTTTTCACATCTGAGTCATACAAAAAATTTAAAATATAAATTTCACATCATGGAACAGAGAAGTTTATTATTTATTTTATATCTATTAAATATATGTGGAAAGTTGTGTTTTAGGTGGTTATTCTCCCATGACTAGAAAGGAAGATTTGATATACAGTTTGTCTATTCAATAGTATGTAAATCTATTCAAGGATGATAAGTGCTACATATTAACCTAAATAATCCAGTCATTATATTACAGAGGACAATGACTGTACGGGGGCGCTGTAATTATTCAAGTTAGCTATATATTGAATATATTTATAATGATTATCACTATCGGGGGCGCTGAAATTATTCAAGTTAGCTATATATTGAATATATTTATAATGATTATCACTATCGACAGTGCAAGACCTTCACAGGTAGTCAAGTTCGTTAAAAAACCTTGCCCAATTACCAGAAATAGATGGGTAAATGAAAGTATTTTAAAATCTCATTTGTAATCTGTCAATTTTATTAATATGAATAAATATGAACCCTTCTTTGATGTTACCAACACACTCAACAGAATATTTAACCATACTTAAAGTCATAAGAAACCTCAAATTAAAAAAAAGAATGCATATGTTTTTTATAACTAAATGGATAGTTTTCATTATACAACTTATGTACATATACTTTTTTCTGAGGAAAATTCTTTAATTTGTTCACATTTAGAAGAAGTTTATTTATTTTTAATTGCTTGCTTCCAGGAAGCAATTCGCCGACATATTTTCTGTATGCATAGTGCCCCGAGCGTAACCCTCCTCGTAAAAATCCGGTGACCACAATACGCATGGATCTGCCATTGAAATAAACAAATATCTGATTATACATGTTAAACACGTGCTCAATACCCATGCTTTTTGTGATTTGTTTACTATAAGGTGACAATCGGTAAAACACGGCTTCAAAACACGGCATATAATGAGCAGCCATATTTGTTAAATCATAACATACAGAGAGAAAAAAAATTGACGATTATATGATAAATTTGCGAAAATAATGATAAAATCGTGCACAGAGGACTAAGTTTATGATGTATACATGCATTGGTTCAAGAATTGGACAAACATTATTTTTCACCACTCACTCGTTTCATATGACTTTAAGCTCACAAGAAACAATTTGAGGAAAAACAAGCTACCCTACCCCTAACAAATTGTTTTGACTCTTCGTGGAACAGTCATTTTTCTATTTCTTTTAGATGCTGAATGCTTATTGAAGAATAAAGCAAACACCATATAGCATATTTTAAATCTTTGATTTGACCGTGGGTTCGGATTTAACCTTTAAATTTCTGAGCTGAGGGTAAGCATGATACCAAAAGACCTCATTGATAGATCCCATCCATTCTTTATCAATTCATTCAAAACAAATGTCAGGGTTATGCAAACATACAAGTGAACCTAATTTACTCTGGATTCATTCATTATACATAAAAGGTGGGAAAATGTCAGTGTCTCTGTAAAACTAAAATTTATATATATTGAAATGTATAAAACTGAAAAAAAGCTTCTAATTTGTTTAAAATTTCCTAAAAATGTATCATACAATATTTTTGTGCATTATGAATGAAATCCACAACTCTTCAAACAGCAAAAGTGAAAGTTTTTCAAATCTTCAAATCATTTAAATTTGATAAAGATTAGTTACCATGTGATGTAATGGACAGACATGGCCTGACAAGGGTCTGTATTAAAGCACAGATTGATATGCAAGATGTTTATTTGACCTTAAGAAGTGTGACTGTTGACCTCGCTCCAACCAAAATGAATTATCACTCTTTAATCTACTGCATTTAAGACCCTGAAAGTGATAAACATCTGTTATTCAATTCATATAAGCATGAATATGTTAAGTAATTACCTAGCTAGCTGTGACTCTTAGCTAGGTCAGGTCAATAAATAAGAGCTGAATACCTATCTTTTATCAACAAAAAGTGGTGATTTTAAATATCTAATTATCATTTAAAAGGAAAAATTATGCAAATCTACCCACTACCAATTCAATTTTCGTATTTTTATACATAGATCTACTTATTTTTTTACATAAATACTGTACACATTTCTTTTTTTTTTAAAGTGTCCTAAAACTAATAAAGTAATTACACCTGAATGTGGTTCGTTGGATACTAATACTACAGTAAAACATGTACAAGAATTGCACCAGAATATGCCATACTGATGTTATTTTAACTTGCTTTTTTTTACAAAAAGGGTATCATCTCAAAAGCCTCCAAATCACTCCTTTAGAAGAAACCGGTCATTGACCTTGTTTGGCTAACACATTTGTAAAAGTATTTCATTTACATTTCATGAAAGTTATATTGGCATATATGTGAACCATAAAATTATCCATACATCTACACATTTCAATATAACTTTTGGCATTTCATTATTCTTTGTATCCATTTCTATTTAAGATACAGAGGAAATAGTCTCTAAGCAGCCATTGAAATTCTAATGCCATTTTTTATTTAACATTTTTTTTTCATTGGCTAAAAGTTACCGTCAAATCCACAGTTGACCAAACACACCATTTTGAATTGATTGGATCAACAAAAGTTCGATTACTACAATATTATCGAAAATAAAAACAACACCTACCTAAAATTCGCCGTTTTAAAGTGATTTTTATCCGAATTTGAATAGAAGTATTAAATTAATAACCTCCAGTTTGTAAGTTTTCATTTATATGACGTCACATTTAACAATGACATCTTTGCGCCAAAATCATTCATGAAGTTTTGCTGATTTTTTAGTATGTCAAATTTATTCATTTGTTCAAGCTGTAACGATTGTTTCTTTATGTAATGCATTAGAATTGGAATAACAGTACTGTAGTAAGAGAGCTGCCACCGTCAATTATGATTTGACAGGCGAACATTTCCTTTTACTGTCTGTACTACGTGTCACCAGTAAAACTGTATGTGCGACTGTCAAATCAACAATTGTTGGTAGCAACTCTTCAGTACTGTTATTCCACAAATGCATGTGGTGCAAAATGTCTGACAATAATCATAATCACCGATTTGTCATCAACACCAATTTCTCAAAAAAAAATCCCCATAAGCCAAAAAATGTGACATGAGATAAGAACTCACAAGCAGTGTGAGATAGTGCTTAGATTATCATTTATTTTTCAGATATAAAGGTCTTTAAAAGTAAATGACTGCTCATCATTAAGCCATTCTAGAGTACAATATTGCTCAGATGATATCATATTTTACTGTTTAAATTCATTTATTGTTATGGGTACTTAATTCTATATTGTTAGTTTAGTCAAACTTGTATCCTCATGGATACGGTACATGATTTTGCGGTCCATGCCTTTGTGTAATTTGCATTTTGTTAAAAAAACTATTCTTAATTTGGGTTTCATCATACTAACTAGGCTGCTACTAGTATTACAATATCATTACATGTTGGAGTTATTCACTGTGCATTTAAACTTTTTTTGTTTGTATCTAGTTTTCGACAGTTTATGATAAATAAAAGTCAAATATGGATTATTAGTTTATATATATAGCTATGGTTAACCTAAGGTAAACACCTGCATATTGGCCTGAGCTTTTAATACACCAATACAGTAATACAGTTAAATTTTATTTAGCCTGTATTTTAACCTAAGGAACTTTGGAACTTTGTTTACATTTTCAACTTCTACAGTTAAATCTTATTTACCCTGTATTTTGACCTAGGGAACTTTGGAACTTTGTTTACATTTTCAACTTCTACAGTTTAATCTCATTTAGTCTGTATTTTGACCTAAGGAACTTTCGAACTTTGCTTAGATTTTCAACTTCTGTATCTGTATTCTGTCTTTCTCTAAATAGCATTACATTCTAATCTAGGTTATCTTGAACTCTTTAAATAGATGCATACCTTGGTTTTAAAGTAAGGTAACATTTACAGGTATGTAGGACATTGACCAATAAAAGTGATCTAAATAAAAACTTTTTATTTCAATTCACCATAAATAACCAAGTTGCTTGTATACATGTACATGTATCATAATTATAACTAATCTTATACATGGGATAAATCTCAAGAAGACAGCAATCAAGTTATAAACAGCAACTAAACATAAACATTCAGCAGTCATCTTGTGATTTGATAATGAAGTTGATGGAGGGTCCATGCAGTGGCAAATTGAATGATATAAAGGTACACCAATTTTTGTATGCCCCATCTTGGGATATTATGTTTTTTGGTATGTGGGGCTGTTCGTTCTTTTGTTTGTTTGCCCATTTGTCTGTCTGTCTGTCCCGCTTTAGGTTAAAGTTTTTGGTCAAGGTACTTTTTGATGAATTTGATGTCCAATCAACTTTAAACTTAGTACACATGTTACTTTTGATTTGATTTGATTTTTGGTGTTTTAATGCCACTTTAAGGCACCGAATTTAGGCTATTTCGTGGCGGCTAGTTTTTATTGGCGGAGGAAGATGGAGTCCCCGAGAAAACTAACAACCTTCAATAGAAAAACTGACAATCCTAGTCAAGTAAGATTGGAGTAGAGTGCACCTGCACGAGCAGGATTCTAACTCACAACCTCAGTGTTGACTGCCTAATGATTACATTAGTAACCAGGCCCGTAGCCAGGAATTTCCAAAGGGGGGTTCGTTGGACTCACAAACTCGACTTTAACAGTCACAATTTGAACAGACATTGACTTTAACAGTGCTTATTTGTTTTCAAGGGGGGGTTCGTCCGAACCCCCCCTGGCTACGGGTATGGTAACTACTTAGACCACTTGGCCACATAGGCCCCTCATGTTTCCTGTAGTATAATCTTTCTAATTTTAATACTAAATTAGAGTTTTGACTACAACTTCACAATCTACTAAACATTTAAATAAACTGTTATCACAGAGATATGTCTCACCTTTTTGTAATTTTGATTATGCAAATGTTGAAAATCAAAATAGCAATACTTAACATCTCACACAAGTTCTGATAATATAAGTAAATGAACAATGACTGAGTTACATGGCTAAACAATCTCCATGTAAATGAGATGTGCCAATGCTTATACAACTGCATACCAAATATGATTGACCTACCACTTGTGGTTCGCAATAAAGTAGACCTAATCACAAACTAATACATTGTTGATGTGGCTGTTGACGCTGACGCCGGAAACAGCATACCTATGTCTCGCTTTTTGACTCTGTCAAGGCAAGACAAACAAGAATGTGTCCACAGTACACGGATGCCCCACTCACGCTATCATTTTCTATGTTTAGTGCACCGTGAAATTGGAATAAATTCTCTAATTTGGCATTGAAATTAGAATGATGTTATCAAAGGGAACATGTACACTAAGTTTCAAGTTGATTGGACTTCTGCTTTATCAAAAACTACCTTGACCAAAAACTTTAACCTGAAATTTGCACTATCATTTTCTATGTTCAGTGAACCGTAAAATTGGGGTCAAAACTCTAATTTGGCATTTAAATTAGAAAGATCATATCCTAGGGCACATGTATACTGAGTTTCAAGTTGATTGGACTTCAACTTCATCAAAAACTACCTTGACCTTTTTAAAAACTTTAACCTGAAGCGGGACAGACGGACGGACGCACAAACATGCTACTGTGATTTGAATATGAACCCTGCTTGTTTTTATTCCATATAGACATGTTGAGCTGAATTTATAACATGCTAGTTCACAAACAGACATTTTCCCTTACTCAAGCACATAACCAAGACTCTAAGGCCAACACAGTCTTTGCTCTTCCTCCTTTTGAACATATCACAATATATACTTAATTTTGGCAAAGTATGAACAAATTCTATCATTTTTAATTTTATACTCCCATACCACCCTAAATTTTGCAGAAAACAATTTTGCCCAAAACACAAATAACTATCATAGTCGAATTTTTTTAATTTACGGCAAAATTAAGACTTAGTATTCAAAACTTTTAAATTAAAGTATTCCATATTATCACAAATTTGAGACAACTTGTAGAAATCTAGTCTAAATTAAAAGTACATGCTCAATCTATCTTTGAATAAGAAACTTTAGATTTCCTTTAAGGTAATCATTGAACTAATGGACTTTGGTCCATACATAAGGAAAGGATTAAACTGAGAAAGACTAATTTTTATTGGCTGGCTAAAGTTGATTATTCAGTTACAATTTTCTTCATGTAGATAATGCATGATGACTGAGTATTTTATAGTGATCTGTATTTTATAACTTGCTTTTATCTTAATCATAATAAAGGTCAAAAATTCATGATCGTAGTATCTTATATTCAGAGCATTTATAAACCATATCCCTATCTATAACCCATGCATTTTTTTTAAATGAGTTATCTTGTATAAATAAAAGATCTGAAGTTTTTTTTTATCCATGTTTGAAAATGATACATATTACAATCTCAATTTTAACCTAAGTATCAAATGTTTATTTGGAAGTCAAAGACCTATATATTTCATCATGTATAAATATAACAGTTTTACACTAGTAATTTTGGGGCCCTTTATAGCTTGTTGTTCGGTGTGAGCCAAGGCTCTGTGTTGAAGGCCGTACTTTAACCTATAATGGTTTAATTTTTAAATTGTTATTTGGATGGAGAGTTGTCTCATTGGCACTAACACCACATCTTCCTATATCTATATGCATGCTTTAGAGGTTTAGAAAGGTTCGACATGAACTAGTTGTACTTAAATCCTAAATTCTGCACAGATTATGATTGAGTGATTGATTGTTGGTGTTAAGAGCATACGATACAGTTACATGGGAGGTAACAATGTTGCTAACGTAAAATATCATTTTCGCAACGTCAAACTATGACATATTGGGAAAAGATGCATTTTTCGACTTATTTTATCGTTCATACCGATTTAATTTGAAAACAAGTGCATATGGACCCCTATTTTTCAAAATGACATTTTGTTTCATTTTGCAGGGAGATCATGTGGACCAAATTTTATAAAACTGTAAATAGTGCAATTTTTTTAATCATGGTAAATATACAGCAAAAATTACGTTTTTTTCTCAATTCATGACCATTTGATAATTATTAGTTATTGTTTAATAGTAATTGCATAAATTATTAGGATACTTATAAAATACAGAAATTATTTTACAAAAACAAATTGTGTTTATCTTTTAAAACAAAATTGTTATGGCCACAAATCCAAATTTTGAGCAAATATACAAAATTTCGACCTCATTCAACTCAAAAAGTAGCACATGAAGGTATATTTTTTATAAAATATTTGATTTAATCATGCAAAAATTGGCTATATAGAAATTTTCATCAGACTGGAAATACAGGATTAAAACTGTATCGTATGCCCTTAATTCCATTTTCAGCAGTATTTACTTTATTTTAGATGCAGGCTTAAATTGGGTGTAGGAAGCTGGATTCCCCCAAAGAAAACCACTGATATTTGGCATGAAAAGTGTCAACCAAGGTTAATTAAGATTGGTGTCACACTCAACTACAATGAGTGGAGTCTAAACTCACATTCTCATTGTTAATCTAGTGATACAGAAGTAAAATACTTACACCACTCAGCCACAACAACAAATCAGAGTATTATGCATTGTTTGCAGTGACAAAATATAACAACCTGATGGACTATGTTATTACTGCAAGTCAAGAAATAGGTTACATTAACCAAACACCCTAGGATAAAACTATGATAAAATGTCTATTACTACAAACTATGATAAAATGTCTATTACTACAAACTATATTAAAATGTCTATTACTACAAAATATCCTAACTAATTAAAACAAATTTTACAAAGGAAATGTCTGGTTTTCATGGCTTCAATGTTGGTTAGGACGTGCTGACCAAGTGTTCTTACTTTTTGAGGTGAACAATCATCCAAGATGGCTGCCAGCAGGGGAAGTAAGATAAACATAGGAACCTATGAGAATAAACAGCATGAGCTGTGTCATGAGAGCATGATAGGCTGTTACATTTTCAAAAAATACAGTTCAATTACTTCTCAATATCATATTTGAAATTTATGAATATCAAAAGGGATCTTACATCAATAAATAAATAATTCACCAAAGTTTCATGAGAACTGCTGAGGGCATTTTAGAGTTATTGTCTGAAAACTGGAAAAATCCCCCTTTTTATGAATAAAACCCTGTAACTTGGAAAAATGAATTTAAAAATTTATAAAAAATGAGTTAGGATGTAAAACAACCACATTAACCCAAATAGTATTCTACTTTTGTTCGAGAAGTGCATCTCTTGCAGACTGGCAAATCATACAAAATTATGACCCATTTGAAGAGCTTGGATATTACACATCTCATAGAAAATATTAAAAACAAACTTACCTGAAGTGTATTAGAATACAAAAATCTCCGAGTATGATTTTGTCCTAATGGTGATCTTAAAACAATCTGTAAACTGTCTGGATCATTTTCCTCAGGCTCTTCAGGAAGAATTATTTTCTGTAAGAACATAATAAAGTTCAATTTCAACATTCTGGTAATTTTTAATATATGTAAGTTAGCTAACACAACACCCTTTATCTTAAACAAGAATGTGTCCCCAGTACATGGACGCCCCATCCACACTATCATTTTCAATGTTCAGTGGACCGTAAAAATGGGGGTAAAATCTCTAATTTGGCATTGAAATTAGAAAGATCACATATTAAGGAACATGTATGCTAATTTTCAAGTTGATTGGACTTTAACTTCATCAA
The DNA here is from genome assembly GCF_036588685.1 of Mytilus trossulus. NCBI lineage: Eukaryota > Metazoa > Mollusca > Bivalvia > Mytilida > Mytilidae > Mytilus > Mytilus trossulus. The sequence continues at coordinate 81,157,880 of NC_086379.1, forward strand.
GTCAAACGGACAAACAGATGAACAGATGAACAGACAAACGAATGGATGGACAGACGGACAGACAGATGCACAGAACAGAAAACATAATGCCCACAAATGGAGCATAAAAATTCAAACTTCTTTTTTTATCTTGGCATCTAGTAGTTGTTATGGAAATAAAACACACACATCCAGTATGAAAATGTAAGGACTAAACTGGTGACATCATAATATGACATGATGATGATTGTTTCATGAGGTTCTTTCATTCCTGTAGTGTATTATAAAATATGGTAACTTACTCTATTCATTATATCTTAAAACACCTTGTTATTCTCTATTCTTTATTTATTTTTTCCCATTTTTCTTTAGATTTGGTTGGTTAGTCTCTATTCTGTAAACCCCATTAAGTTGTTACATGTTGTCTTGAATATATAAAAAAGAAGATGTGGTATGATTGCCAATGAGACAACTATCCACAAAAGACAAATGACACAAACATTAACAATTATAGGTCACCGTACAGCCTTCAACAATGAGCAAAGCCCATACCGCATATAGTCAGCTATAAAAGGCCCCAATAAGACAATGTAAAACAATTCAAATGAGAAAACTAACGGCCTTATTTATGTAAAACTAGAGGCTCTAAGGAGCCTGTGTCGCTCACCTTGGTCTATGTGAGTATTAAACAAAGGACACAGATGGATTCATGACAAAATTGTGTTTTGGTGAAAGTGATGTGTTTGTAGATCTTACTTTACTAAACATTCTTGCTGCTTACAATTATATGTATCTATAATGAACTTGGTCCAGTTAGATTCAGTGGAAAATGATGGTGAAAATTTACAAATTTTATGAAAATTGTTAAAATTTGACTATAAAGGGCAATAACTCCTTAGGAGGTCAATTCACCATTTTGGTCAAATTGACTTATTTGTAAATCTTACTCAGCTGAACAATATTGCTGTTTACAGTTTATCTCTATCTATAATAATATTCAAGATATTAACCAAAAACAGCAAAATTTCCTTAAAATTACCATTTCAAGGGCAGCAACCTAACAACCAGTTGTCTGATTCATCTGAAAAATTTAGAGCAAATATATCTTGACCTGAATAACAATTTTACCCCATGTCAGATTTGCTCTAAATGCTTTGGTTTTTGAGTTATAAGCCAAAAATGCACTTTACCCCTATGTTCTATTTTTAGCCATGGTACTTGGATGGTTGGCCGGGTCATCAGACATTTTTCAAACTAGATACCCAAATGATGATTGTGGCCAAGTTTGGTTAAATTTGGCCCAGTAGTTTCAGAGAAGAAGATTTTTCTAAAAGATTACTAAGATCTACGAAAAATGGTTAAAAATTGACTATAAAGGGCAATAACTCCTAAAGGGGTCAAATGACCATTTCAGTCATGTTGACTTATTTGTAAATCTTTCTTTGCTGAACATTAATGCTGTTTACAGTTTATCTCTATCTATAATAATATTCAAGATATTAACCAAAAACAGCAAAATTTCCTTAAAATTACCAATTCAGGGGCAGAAACCTAACAACGGGTTGTCCGATTCATCTGAAAATTTCAGGGCAGATAGATCTTGACCTTAATAACAATTTAACCCCCATGTCAGATTTGCTCTAAATGCTTTGGTTTTTGAGTTATAAGCCAAAAACGGCATTTTACCCCCATGTTCTATTTTTAGCTATGGCGGCCATCTTGGATGGTTGGCCGGGTCGTCGGACACATTTTTTAAACTAGATACCCCAATGCTGATTGTGGCCAAGTTTGGTTAAATTTGTCCCAGTAGTTTCAGAGAAGAAGATTTTTGTAAAAGTTAACGACAACAGACGACAGACCACAGACGACAACGACGACGGATGCCAAATGATGAGAAAAGCTCACATGGCCCTGTGGGCCAGGTGAGCTAAAAAAATTAACGAAAAACAAATATGTAACACATAAAAAAACGACAACCACTGAATTACAGGCTCCTGACTTGGGACAGGCACATACATAAATAATGTGGCGTGGTTAAACATGTTAGCGGGATCCCAACCCTCCCCTAACCTGGGACAGTGGTATAACAGCACAACATAAGAACGAACTATAAAAATCAGTTGAAAAAGGCTTAACTCATCAGATAGACAAGAAATAAAAGTGGAGGTGGCCGGAAACTTATACATCCCGACAATTGAAATAAAATTTTTGAATCTCATTTTCCACAGAATTCCCTCTAATCACCCTTATTTGTATCAGATATTTCTACCTTTCTTTGTTTCCTTTTAGCTTCTCTCTCTTGTTCTTGTCTAACTTGCTCCAAGTATTCTTCATTTATATTTTCTTCAAGTCTACGGAATCTAACTTCAGTTGTTTGTTCATTAGAATCTTGTACCTCTCCCTGTTTATATATAATAATATGTACAGCATAAATATTTAAGCAGAATGTCTCTTTTGTTCTGTATTGTTTTTAACAAGGAGTGTAAAAGAGAATATATCGATAAGACTTTACCTTGCATAATCATTTAATGTTTTTTTACTATTAAATAACAACATTATGAGTAGTAGGGATGTTTTTGTGCATTACTGTGAGGTTTTAAAGTTACCATTATCAAAGTACAAAGTTGTTTTTTACCTCCCTCACTATGTTCATCCGAATATATGGTAATACTATTCTATGGCCTTAACAAAGAACAAACAACATAACAAAGGTGTGCTACTCGCTTTAACCTTTAATTTTATATAATACATGTACCGTATGTATCAAATACAAACATAATAACAATAATATCATAATTACAAATTCACCTTGAATCATCCGTGAATACACATGTCTCTCCTCTAGACTATAGCAAGAGTCAATGGTCAGAAAGATGACAGCATGGGTTTCAAGTGCAAACAAATGGTCAAATGTCATGAATATTCATGAATGTACAACGAACCAAATTTCATGTATTATATTGTGGATTCATTATTATTCGTTGGATACCAATTTTCGTGGATTTCGTGGGCACAGTCAAAGCACGAAATTAAATATTCAACGAATGATAACTTTTCTATAGGCTTGAATGCAGACTACAGCAAAACCACGAAATTAAATATCCACGAATATGCAAGTTTTTCTTAATCCACGAAAATTGGTACACACGAAAATAAATGAATCCACAGTAGATCAAAACATTTTGTTTATTTATGACTGGACCATAGCTCATACTTACTCCCAATGCTTCACCTTTTCCTTTCCAAGCTGGTCCCAGAAATCTATAATGTTCTTCTTCCTTTTGTTTTTTCTTTGCCTCCTCTCTAGGTATCAGTATCTTTTCTTTATATGCCTCTGTCTGAAAGTAAAGGTTTTATCGTCTGATGAATAAAATGTGTACATTTTACATCTGGTAATCAGCCACAGTAAGCTATAATACTTGTGTTGTTTAATCATTGCATTTGGTATCTTATAGAGTTAATATCAATTTCATAATTCATAGTAAAGACAACAATAAAAAAAATGCATTTAAATTAATACAAATTTATTTATGACATTGCACACTACAATAATGTGTCTTCCTACGGGAGAGATCCGTTTGCGCCAAAAATGTGTCCTTTTGCGCCACAACTTTTTTTCTCAAATGCTACGTTTGTGCCACATGTTTTAAAATTAGGTGGTATCATTTGCGCCAAAAATAAAACATATGATTGCGCCAGTTAGAAGAAAAATTACTCTTTTATTCGGACTTGGAACCGGCGGTGTAACACGGCACATGTTTCATTTTCTGAAATATATGTTTTTCTTACTGCTGCTGCATGGGTACTTCCCAATTTAATGTATGTAGTAGCTTTAAACTTCTATTTATTGTCCAAAAACACAAACATTGAGGGATGAAATCCATAAAAAAGTTAATATTAGTTCATAATAATAATAAAGCCCATACGCATGGTGGGAACAAAGCTCTGTGTCATCAACATATGTGGCTTTTAATTCTCTTCAGAAACTCGTCTTTATGGTGAAATATCTCTTAACATATGATACCTTTTGAGGCAAAAGTAAAAATAAATATATAGAAATCATTAATATTTATGATGGATATGTGTACAGGTAAATTGGCACAAATGAGTTCCGAATATTGATACATTTTGAAAATAAAATTTGGCGCAAATGATACCCCTGAAAAACAGTTATTGGCGCAAAAGGACTGCTGCCCTTCCTACAGTGTTTAATAAGTTATTGTACGAAATTTACTCCAATTTACACAGGTAGACTTCTATATTGTAAAACAGCAAAATTATATATTTAATATTCCAATACGGTTCATCTGACCTCAACAGAATTGTAAGTGTTATTTCATAGCCTTGGGATGATACAGATTTTGTCATGCATGTTCATGGTTGAAGGTTGTATGGTGACCTCCAGATACCTATTTCGTGTTAACTTGTGTAGCTGTGTTTTTGACACAAACCCCACATCTCCTTTAATAGAAATGTAAAAATAAACCCCACATCTCTTTTAATATAAACATATCACAGTATATTTCAATAGTATCATAGTGGATTAAGATTAGCAATAAATACAAGTTTACAATATATTATATATAACAGATTGTAAGAGATTTCAAAAGCTCATGGTAGTTCTCTTTAAACATCAACAGAATTAAATTTTAAAATAGAAAATTTAGTTAAAATTTCTTATGGTTTATATTTCTCCCATGCCATTAGTTTCAATTTCAAAGTGAAACTATATAAAGCTGAGGCAACTAACTGGAGACGAGAGAAATAAAAAGTACATTTTAACATCTCTAAGGTGGTATGTAACACTACAGGGAGATAACTCAGTAAACATCAGCTGAATGTTTAAATAACATTCTACTGTTAAGGCAATATTAAGCTTCTCAAAGATCAAAATATGTGTTTGTCAAACTGCTATATATCCAATGTAATTGTAAGTGTGTGGTTCATTTTTGGGGGAATTTTCTATTTTTGTCAACATTTTATGATCAAATCACTTCCTCCTGCACTAGAGACAAACATGCTACCATGAAATCACAGAAGTGGATATGGGCTTATTATGACAAACCTTTATTTGAAAGTCTTTCTGTATCTTTTCTCTGCAGACCTCTTGTTCTTTTCTATGTGCATTATCATTTGGTTCTGAAATTTGAAAATAAAGAATAAAAGATTTCCTGTTCAAATTATCCAAAACTTTTAATTATTATATAAGAATATACATATACCAATAATAAATATATCAATCTTATAATTTTATAAATTCAACACTACAAAACAATTAAGGAAAACAGATATTAAGTAATTTTTCATGTACCAAACAAGAGCCCTTGTTCATAAAACTTATCTCTGAACTTTTTATTTTGCTTTGATCACCAAATCCAAAATTTTTTGCAAAAATAAAATAGTACCACAACTAGTGAGGGAGGGTAGGAGGGGTCCTTACCTCGAAATCCCGAGCTTAAAAACACGAAATCCCGAAATCCCGGGCTTAAAAAACACCCAATCCCGGAGTCCCGAAATTAAAAAAATAAATTCCCGGATCCCGAGAGGGTCAATCCCCAAATCCCGGGCTTAAAAACACCCAATCCCGGAGTCCTGATAAAGGTCCTATCCCCCCTCACTAGTGAACTATGCAAAACTGTTGAAGTCAAAATTTTGACAGGCGTATAAAAATTAGAGTAAATCTAATGTAGCAATAATTGAACTACATGTATATAATAAATTTGGAGGTAAATAAGGAAAATTTCCATATGTTTGAAGCCTAAATGTATGACAAAAGCAAAACATTTCATATTTTCTGATTAGTCGGAAAAATTAACTTTGTGGCTAAACACTTTTCTGTTTCAATTCTTTTTCAATTATCCTTTCTCCTCTTACCAAATTACCCTATTAAAGTATGTTTAAGGTAACAGTTTTAATGATATCAGTCTTATTGATACATGTACCATAAACACCTCGAGTAAGTCAGTTATAGCATAAGAAATGAAATTGTTTGTTTTTAACATATCTTAACAGGAAGGTGGTTAACCACACAACAATAAACACAGTATGTAGTACATTTAGACTATCTGTATTAACAAGGGTCAAAATTAAAGTACTAACATAGTCTTATCCTGGTTTATCAATAAATATCAGTTAATTCAAAGTTAATGTCGTATTTAGACAGTTGTTTAAGTACATACATTTATCATTTGGCAAAGGTTTTTTTTATGTGTGGCAAAATAAAAACAAAAAATTGCAGATAGACCAGGGATTTTTTTTTTCTTTCCTTCAAACATATTTAATTTAATTTAAAACAAAAGAACAGAGTTCCAATGTCCTCCGCAACACACTTAAAATCAAATATTTCCTAAAAATCCAAAGGGAATATAAAAATCATTTAAAAAAAATTGAGCTTCTATAATTATGGAATTTGTCTAAGATATTACTGATAGTAACTTATAGTAAAAAAAATTGGCCAGGATTGTACCTGTGACAGCGCTAACAAGACTAGACAGACAGATGGACAGACGCCCAGTAATTCCATGTTTCCTGAGGTCACTTCAACACTGATTCATTCTGATGCATTCATAGGTCAATTTTTGATAAGTTATCTTTGAAAGTTGTGCCTGTTACAATCCTAACAGGTTAAAAAAAGAGATTTATTTGAAATTTGAAAAAAATAATAAAGATTTCATCCAGAACTTGGTCTCAAAAAAACATGAGTTAAATGAATTAAAATTCAAGTCAGATAGTTCATTAGTAATAAAAAAACAAAAATGATAAAAAAAAAATTGTTGCATGATGTGCTATGGTTTCTGGTTTCAAAACCGATGGAAACTTGCATGTTTCATTGAAGTCAATCTAAGTGACAAAGCATTAAAAAAGTTGAAGTTGGTGTATAATTTAAATTTATGATATTCATGACGTCCTAAACAAGACAATAATGTGTAAAGTTTCAATACAAAATTATTTCCCAAAGATATTGGTCACCTACATATTTTTCCTCATTGTTGAAGGCTGTACTGTTGCCTATACATGCTCACATTCACTTCATATGAACTTTGGTGGAAAGTTGTCTTATTGATAATCATACCACATCTCCTTATTTGAATATAAGTTTAATGTGTTGGAAGACTCAGAATAGTCTTAGTTTTAATGTCGATTTTGTCATAAATATGTTATCAATTGATTTTGTTTTCTCCTGATCAATGTAAACATGTACACTTATCAAATTTAGTTTAAATATATATCCCAAAAATGTTCAGATAAAAATAAATACTTGCATTTAGAAAAATCATAGTTTTATACGAAATATATGGGTAAATTAAATTACTTACAGCCATGTAACGATATTTATTTTGTCATCATTGTTAAAGGTATGATACATTGAGATAATGACCATCTAATTCTTATTTCCAAATCATGCTACAAATTGGGGCCACATTGGGGTCTTATCGATCATACTCACTTTTTTGTAATCAAATACCTGGTTAACTCACAAATAAGAGTATCATAAAGAAATTTTGTAAATTTTGTTTTATACAAACGGTTGGAGATTTTGAGTAAATCATTTTATGATGGACAGATATGTGTAATTGGCCTAGGAATATAGATTGAAAAAAAATCCATATCAGAATAAACCGATCTATAAATGGTAAATTATTTGTAGTGGAGCATAAAAAATATCATAAATATAAGGATAACTAGTGTAGATATATATACATACGTGTATCCATAGTTCTGATTATAACAATTAAAGCTTCAAGTGACCTTATTAAATTTCTATCGAACATATGGTAATGATCTGTACCATATGATTATCTATCATATTCACAGATGGAAAACAATAATTCAAAAGTCTGATGTATCAATATAAGTTATTAATAACACATAACAGACATAACAAAAATTATTATCTACTTTAATATTGAGGTGAACCCTGAAATGTATCTCTAGAAAGGAGAAATACCAATGCTCATAAAACTGTACAACAAATACCATTGATATCATAAGATGTTCCATTTAAATAAAACACAATCTAGACAATAGTCTGGGAAATGTACCATGCATATGAGTCTTACATAATTTGGTAGTCTTGGACATGTAGCATGCAAATGAGTCGTACCTAATTTGGTAGTCTGGGACATGTACCATGCATATGAGTCTTACCTAATTTGGTAGACTAGGACTTGTACCATGCAAATGAGTCTTACCTAATTTGGTAGTCTTGGACATGTACCATGCAAATGAGTCTTACCTAATTTGGTAGTCTGGGACATGTACCATGCATATGAGTCTTACCTTATTTGGTAGTCTGGGACATGTACCATGCAAATGAGTCTTACCTAATTTTGTAGTCTGGGACATGTACCATGTAAATGAGTCTTACCTAATTGGTAGTCTGGGATGTGTACCATGCATATGAGTCTTACCTAATTTGGTAGTCTGGGACATGTACCATGCAAATGAGTCTTACCTAATTGGTAGTCTGGGATGTGTACCATGCAAATGAGTCTTACCTAATTTGGTAGTCTGGGACAAGTACCATGCAAATGAGTCTTACCTTATTTGGTAGTTTCGGACATGTACCATGCAAATGAGTCTTACCTAATTTGGTAGTCTGGGACATGTACCATGCAAATGAGTTTTACCTAATTTGGTAGACTAGGACTTGTACCATGCAAATGAGTCTTACCTAATTTGGTAGTCTTGGACATGTACCATGCAAATGAGTCTTACCTAATTTGGTAGTCTGGGACAAGTACCATGCAAATGAGTCTTACCTTATTTGGTAGTTTGGGACATGTACCATGCAAATGAGTCTTACCTAATTTGGTAGTCTGGGACATGTACCATGCAAATGAGTCTTACCTTATTTGGTAGTTTGGGACATGTACCATGCAAATGAGTCTTACCTAATTTGGTAGTCTGGGACATGTACCATGCAAATGAGTCTTACCTAATTTGGTAGTCTTGGACATGTACCATGCAAATGATTCTTACCTAATTTGGTAGTCTGGGACAAATACCATGCAAATGAGTCTTACCTTATTTGGTAGTTTGGGACATGTACCATGCAAATGAGTCTTACCTAATTTGGTAGTCTTGGACATGTACCATGCAAATGAGTCTTACCTAATTTGGTAGTCTTGGACATGTACCATGCAAATGAGTCTTACCTAATTTGGTAGTCTGGGACAAATACCATGCAAGTGAGTCTTACCTAATTTGGTTGTTTGGGACATGTACCATGCAAATGAGTCTTACCTAATTTGGTAGTCTGGGACAAGTACCATGCAAATGAGCCTTACCTAATTTGGTAGTCTGGGACATGTACCATGCAAATGAGTCTTACCTAATTTGGTAGTCTTGGACATGTACCATACAAATGAGTCTTACCTAATTTGGTAGTCTGGGACAAGTACCATGCAAACGAGTCTTACCTTATTTGGTAGTTTGGGAAATGTACCATGCAAATGAGTCTTACCTAATTTGGTAGTCTGGGACATATACCATGCAAATGAGTCTTACCTAATTTGGCAGTCTGGGACATGTACCATGCAAATGAGTCTTACCTTATTTGGTAGACTAGGACTTGTACTATGCGAATGAGTCTTACCTAATTTGGTAGTCTGGGACATGTACCATGCAAATGAGTCTTACCTAATTTGGTAGTCTTGGACATGTACCATGCAAATAAGTCTTACCTAATTTGGTAGTCTGGGAAATGTACCATGCAAATGAGTCTTACTTTATTTGGTAGTCATGGCTTATACCATGCAAATGAGTCTTACCTTATTTGGTAGTCTGGGACATGTACCATGCAAATGAGTCTTACTTTATTTGGTAGTCATGGCTTATACCATGCAAATGAGTCTTACCTAATTTGGTAGTCTGGGACATGTACCATGCAAATGAGTCTTACCTAATTTGGTAGTCTGTGAAATGTACCATGCAAATGAGTCTTATCTAATTTGGTAGACTAGGACTTGTACTATGCGAATGAGTCTTACCTAATTTGGTAGTCTGGGACATGTACCATGCAAATGAGTCTTACCTTATTCGGTAGTCATGGCTTATACCATGCAAATGAGTCTTACCTAATTTGGTAGACTAGGACTTGTACTATGCGAATGAGTCTTACCTTATTTGGTAGTCTGGGACATGTACCATGCAAATGAGTCTTACCTTATTTGGTAGTCATGGCTTATACCATGCGAATGAGTCTTACCTAATTGGTAGGCTAGGACTTGTACCATGCAAATGAGTCTTACCTAATTTGGTAGACTAGGACATGTACCATGCAAATGAGTCTTACCTAATTTTGAAGTCTGGGACATGTACCATGCATATGAGTCTTACCTAATTTGGTAGACTAGGACTTGTACCATGCAAATGAGTCTTACCTAATTTTGAAGTCTGGGACATGTACCATGCATATGAGTCTTACCTAATTTGGTAGTCTGGGACATGTACCATGCAAATGAGTCTTACCTAATTTGGTAGTCTGGGACTTGTACCATGCAAATGAGTCTTACCTAATTTTGAAGTCTGGGACATGTACCATGCAAATGAGTCTTACCTAATTTTGAAGTCTGGGACATGAACCATGCAAATGAGTCTTACCTAATTTTGAGTCTGGAACATGTACTATGCACCTAATTTGGTAGTCACGGCTTATACCATGCAAATGAGTCTCACCAAATTTGTTAATCTGGAAAATGAATCTTTATCATAAGTCAAACCATACTGAATAGTTTGGTACCTGTATCTTGAACAAGTCCACCTTTTTTCATTAGTCTTTGACCTAAATTTTGAACACAAGCTATTTTTAACCTTGTTACATGTAGGTAGTTTTCACCTGCATCTTGAGTAAAATTCTTATCATGCTTGGTTGTTTGGACCTGTATCTTGTATATAATTATTACCATGTTTGGTAGTCTAGACCTAAATTTATATCTTGTATGATTGGTAGTCTTGGACATGTATCTTGTATATATTTCTTACCATATTTAATAGTTTTGGTCTCTTAAACCTGTATCTTGTACATAATTCTTACCATGATTGGTATTTTTAGACCTTTATCTGAGTACATGCATATAATTCTTACACTTTATATTACTGCAGTCTTGGATCAGTAGTTTGGGAACAATACTCAACAATTGCTTTCCTACAAACTGAATCACAATTGTTTTACCATGTTTGATACTCTGTGAAAAGTATTGCAGTACATATTTCTTACAGTGTATGGTTGTTTTGGACCTGTATCTTGTGTATATATCTTACCATGTTTGGTAGGCTGTGACCTGTATCTTGTATATATATCTTACCATGTTTGGTAGGCTGTGACCTGTAGTGTGTTGGACCTGTATCTTGTATATATATCTTACCATGTTTGGTAGGCTGTGACCTGTAGTGTGTTGGACCTGTATCTTGTATATATATCTTACCATGTTTGGTAGGCTGTGACCTGTAGTGTGTTGGACCTGTATCTTGTATATATATATCTTACCATGTTTGGTAGGCTGTGACCTGTATCTTGTATATATATCTTACCATGTTTGGTAGGCTGTGACCTGTAGTGTGTTGGACCTGTATCTTGTATATATATCTTACCATGTTTGGTAGGCTGTGACCTGTATCTTGTATATATATCTTACCATGTTTGGTAGGCTGTGACCTGTAGTGTGTTGGACCTGTATCTTGTATATATATCTTACCATGTTTGGTAGGCTGTGACCTGTAGTGTGTTGGACCTGTATCTTGTATATATATCTTACCATGTTTGGTAGGCTGTGACCTGTAGTGTGAGAACATAATCCACATTCTTTTTCCTACAAACTGTATCACAAAAGTCAGACAGGCCAACAAAAGCAGTGCTTTGACCAAAATTTGTACCAACATCCATGGTTCTGAAAATAAAGAAAAAAGGTTTATCTAACAGACAAACTTACAAACTATTGTACAAGTAAATCTGAGATCAAATTTAGTTTTGTTGAAGTTTGTGAATTTCAATGTAAGACCATTTGGGAAAAGTAAAAAAAAAATTGTATACTTTCTATTGTAGTTGAATTCTAATTCAGTCCCGATGATTCCATCAGGAAAACAATTGAGGCACTCCTTTTTTATTTCTAAATATCTACAAATACATTGCATTTAATATTTTAGTAACATGACAAATCCATGTTCAATTTTCAGAAATTCTAATTCTTGCAGCATTATCAAATTGTCTCCCCTTTATCCTGAATAACTGTTAACCAATTTATTTTTGTTAGTTATTTAATTTTTGGGGTAAAAAAGTATCAAAAATTCAAATCATCACAAATATGTGAGCTTGGATCTTCTTATCTAGATAAAAACATATCATAACCAAGAAAATGAGAAGATAATAAAAATCAAATTACTGTGATGATGTCTAGGAAAGACTTTAAAAAGAATAAAGTTAGCTTATAAATAGTAAAATTGAGAATGGAAATTGGGAATGTGTCAATTAGCCTAAAGAGCAGAAAACATCCGAAGGCCACCATTTATAATAATAAGTTGGTTTACAATTAATTGTGTAATATAATACCTGCACAATTATTTTTTTTAAATTGTTACAAAAAGCCAAATCAATTGTACTTCCTTTTAACAATTTAATCCAGGACATACCCAAGCAATATACTTTTGGAGTTCTTACAGTAAATTTTGGATGGCCTTTTCTTTTTTTCTTCTTTTTTTTTTTGGGGGGGGGGGTCTTTTGTTTTGCACCTATGTATAATTTTTCAGGAATTATGAAAAATCTTAATTTTAAAATGTATAGTCTTCCATTGGTAGTAACTAATTGTTTCACTAACAAAAGTCCTGACCAATAAACATACCAACAAAGAATTGAAAAAAATGTTACTATCAAAAATAATGTAGAGTATATATGTGTAATCTAAAAAAAAAATAATGTAGAAAAGCATTTTTAATAAGTCCTTAATTTTGACGGTGCATTACTAAATTCATCAGTATTTCATATTCTAAGTGTCAAGAAATACTTGCAGCATAAACCATTCACACTTATAACAATTTGTCTTATAAAAGGTAAATTTTATTTTTTGAATGCATAAATAATTGTTAGTTTTCTGAACAATTGAAGTATTATCTAGTTAGTCAAATACTTCCATGCTGAAACCAAAATTTCTCAGGTGCGACTTAGGTAAATATATTGTAAAGTCACATGACTCATACTTTTTCCGCTCTTTGGTCAGGTTGTTGTCTCTTTGACACATTCACCATTTCCATTCTCAATTTTATGTCATTATGATATACCTGATTTACATTTATATTTTATATCTTTTTTTAAATATCTTATAAATTATTAAAAGAAACCGACAATTGCAAGTCAAGAAAATTGGTTAGTGCATGAATACCTCTTATGCAAATATGCTACAACATGTTTTATTCATATTTTCTATTTAACAGAAATCATGGATTATCCTCCCTAATTATAACTATATCCTTTAGACATAATAGATTGTGCTAAGAAACACAAAACACTCCTAATCAAGTCCTGTTATAATACATATATCTTACTAATGACTTAATACTATGACATTAGTAATTGTAAAATCATATCCTTCTTGTACAATGTTTTGACAGTTATAAAAAGGATGTAGACAGGTCAGATAATCACCCTTGTGGCCTCATAAGGACGTTGATTTATATTTGTGTATAGAGGTATACATTTTGTTAGAAAACAAGGATATATGGGAACTAATTTTTTAAAAAATAAACAGTTTTGTCTTAATTACATATATTTCCAATTCCCTTATAAATAGCATTTCTAAGCAAAAAAAAGCAGCTTTATTAACTTTTTAATCATTAACTCTTTTTGATAATGAGCTTAACCCAGTATTATACTACATTGTACCAAGATTAATACAATCACATACAATCTTGATTTTTTTTTTAACATATTTTATATATAGTTATTGAATCCTAGATTATCTTGAATGTGGATTAATTCCAAAATTCTGGTTTTCACACATTCCTGAGTTGTGGATTTTAAACATGCTTCCATATTCTTTATATTTGCACTGAGAGAATTGGTGAAAAAATATGTATTTTCAATTAATAAAATTCAAAAATAATTGCGTCCCAAAAATCTGAAAGATTTATAAAAAAAAAAAAAAAAAAAAAAAAAAAAATGACCTACCCTTAGACTATATATTAAATTCATAGTTTTGTTGTAAATGTATCCCATAAATAAATCAAACCAAATCTAACTGTCATCTCCCTCTTACAAATTAACCTTTGCTATCATAGATATTGGTCCAATATAGTGAAAATATCTCCACTAAAATTGATAAAACATATATGCATTCTTTTTATGACCAATTGCAATTAGTAGCAAGGAACAATATTGGAGTGATTGAGGCAATTTTTTTTCCTTTGACAAAACATCTAAAATATGTTTTTTAAACCTGTAAATGAACAGTATGTTCCCTTTTCCAATTTAAATATAACATTTATTCAGAACAACGATAATATAAATTTTTTTAAATATTAATTTCACAATTCAATAAGTTCTTTTTGTATACTTTATTATCATATGGGACTAACTTTGAGATTGTACATAAATCAACCTGTATTTCTAACTAATAGATCAATGAGTCTGAGTGTTCAAAGAATAAATCAAAATGAATTCATAATTTAAACATCTATAATTTTCTAAACACACATATATTTTCATTTATTTATTTTTATTTATATTTTTTGGAAAGTTGGAGGGTGTCCTAACTGTAAAATTGCTGTATCAACTCATGCAACCCATTTTACTGAAAACATTATAATTAGGTCAAGTAATTGTTGAACAGTATTAAAAAAATATCATATTTTGTGTATTCCATATATATACATTCCATGTCTCACAAATCAATAAAGTTCACATTTGTTTATTCTAATAATTTAAATTTAAATACTATTGTTAATGCCTTTTGCTGAATTATTTTAACAAAAAGACTGAGTCTTACATTACCATGATTACATCAGAAAGAAAATTTGTTTCCACAATTACAAACTTATAAGCACAAAAACAGTTCAGTTACTTTCTTTCTTATTTTTTTGGAGGTTCTAATTTTCAGTGAACTCACTGAGTATAAAAATGCATGTAATTATTTTTTTGATTTTTTTCCCCCATTTGTAATGTCAATACTATTGCATCACCCTATACAGTAGACAGGTGTACACACGCAACTATTTAACTTTACATATGATATACCTTTACTACTGTAATTATTTATCACTAGATATTTTCATCACAAGGCCAACCAAAGGTTAACTATCAAATATTCAATATATATATTCTATAGTGACATTGGGGAAATTTACTTGCTTAGTCTTTAGTTTTCTATGTTGTGTCTTGTGTACTATTATTCGTCTGTTTGTCTTTTTATTTTTTAGCCATGGCGTTGTCAGTTTATTTTCAACCTATGAGTTTGACTGTCCCTCTAGTATCTTTCGTCCCTCTTTTACTGTTAAATAAGGGCAGCATAATCTTTTCACTAAAGCTTCTTTAGAGCAATAAGGGAATCCTAGGGCAGCATGATATATACATTATGATAAAATGTAAATATTTGATACAAGGTCTACATTTTTTAATCAACCATAATAAAAGAGATCACATAAGGCTATTCAAGAGTGCTGCTTCTCAATCTTCAATTTTTCAGCACCAACCTTGGATTTCTAGGACACTTGTTACTCTCACCATCAACCTTATATATCTAGAGGAGATGATGAGAAGTATCAGAAAATTAAGATATACATATTTTTGATCTCACAATAAACATTTTTTTATTAATTATATATTAGCTGAGGAATACAAAAGGGGTTCTCAATTAATAATTTACAATTTTAGTTAGTCAAACCATTATATTGATCCTGTTTGGGTTTTTTAATTAGAGGGAGTCTCATCTAAAATGATGGATTCTATGTGCTTTTTCTTAACCCTGATCAAAGGAGCTACATTTATACATGTACATATAAAAAAGAATTTGTGGTATTATTGCCAATGAGACAACTATCCACAAAAGACCAAAATGCACAAACATTAACAACTATAGGTAACCATACGGCCTTCAACAATGAGCAAAGCCTATACAGCATAGTCAGCTATAAAAGGCCCCGGTAAGATAATGTAAAACAATACAAACAAGAAAACTAACTGCCTTATTTAGGTAAAAAAATGAATGAAAAACAAATATATAAAACTTACTTAACCCAGGAACCTGTAGATATACTATTTCCAGTTTTTAGTGTTAAAACATAACAATATCAAAGTAAATGAATTTTGATTCTGGCATTAGGCTATTCAACATTCTCAATTAAATTCTCTGATTAAACTCATCTTTTATGTATATCAAAGTTTGGAGCTTTAAATGTTGAAAATAATTAATTCAGGTTATAATCATAATTCTTTTTTATTTAAAATTTCAACATTTCAACCAGGGTGATAACCAGAAAACAAATAGTTAGATTTATTCACTTTTTATTAAGACTGCAAAATTCAGAGCTTGACATTGTCGGACCTCTAGAAGAACACATTTTTTTTTGTGTAAGCGTTCAAATATACCCAGGATATTAATAGAAGGGCAGTATGCACAAGATGCAGCAATGAGCTAAAAAGATTAATATTTCTTATGACAATCCCTTATCTATATTGTGAACTTGATAGAAATAAATAAGTGCTTACTCATTTGAGATACATGTATGTGAACAAGACTAGCATTAGGAGAGGACAGATATATTGACAATATTTAACATCAATTTTGAGCAAGAAAGGGAAACTTAAAGATTCAAACATCACTGATCCAGAGCTGAAACAAGTAATCATAAGCCCTGGGAGATATTACTAGGAGAACACACATTTGACATGTTAGAAAGAAACACAGGCATCTTAGAACATTTAGAATGTTGAGTCAAGTTTGACCTAAGCTTTAGGATGAGACTGATGTCTTTTCGACATACACATTTTTGTTCATGTAGCCAACATCATCTTATAATCCAAAGAACATGATCACTTAAAGGGAGAATACATGTCTCATTTTATAACTGATATTGATATGTGTTAAATTAATTATATTTTTTGTACAGAAATCACTTAAAAATGTCTAGATTTAAATCTGAACTCAACATCTTTTTTATTAGGAATTCTAAATATGCATAAAAGTACCAGTTTAATGTACATAATTTGTTCTATATAATGCCATAAGTTAAATAAGTACAAAATCTAGGACTTTTAATATTCCGGATTCCATATGCATCCGTAAACGATTTTTTACATTACACTGGGGGCACCTGTCCATAACAACTACGTTTTTATTCAATTGACACGACTCTAAATACAATTCATAGTAATTGACTAACAACCTGCTTGGAAGTATACAAATAGAAAGGCACTAAACATCAACACAAGCACAGTGGCCATAAACTCCATCACGGATCTTGATCAATGGTTTGTTTACAAAATATGACTTGGGATCTTCCAAAAGAAGGGGTGAACTATAACGATATAGACGTCTCAAGTTCTTTTGGTCCCTGAAAATCTTATGATTTCTATCTAAAATAATTTTTAATAATTACAAGAATTAGATAGAATAGTTTTAGTTCGACTCAGACTTCACTGATGGTCAATTCCATAATCTGCGTAAACAATTATCCCCTACAAATGGAACATTCGTAAAACAACCATTTTTAGGATACGTTGACCAATCAAACCAGTTGAATTTATCAAGTGACTAGGCCTGGGTATAAAAAGATCCGATTCTGTATAAACTGCCTCTTTTCCAACAAACTTAAAACAACACAGGACATCAAAATGTCTTCGCAACCGACAGTGAATGGACTGAATGGCAGTCACTATAAAGAAATCAATCAACATTATGCAGAGGAATGCAGCCAGGATGACATCGGAACATTTTTATTTACATCAGAATCTGTAGGCGAAGGCCATCCAGGTAGAATATTTTGACCAGTCCAAACACGTGCATGCAATATCACCGATTACATCAGTTTTAAGCACTAATTAATTGCTAGTTAGGATAATTTTTACTGTGCATTTACCTACAGTTGCATTCCATCGATTTGGATATTTCATGTTTCATTTGGAATCAAAGCTAGACTTGCAAGTAGCACCAGAGAATCAAATTGTACTAGCTTTGACAGTATAGTATATATAGATATTAATTGAGGTCACACTATAAAGAATATAAACATTTACATATATATTGATTTATATCTCATTTCATTTATCGCAACATTATTACATTATTACGTGTATTAAGAAGTGAAATGTGTCATAATAATAGAATACATGTAGATATTGGATCACAAACTGCAGTTTATTTTGCAGTAATTCAGTGTATATTAATAGTTGACAAGTTACCATGGCAACTAAAATGGTGTATTGCAGTTTTACTACATTTGTAGCTTTGGCTCATTTCATTTCCATGGATAATTTTGGTTCATTAAGTTTGAATAGTGTATATGTATGTTTAAGCATTATCACCTACATTCATAACTTTTTCAAACTTACAACTAGTGTGCTAGATAGTGAATAAAGTAAATCCCTCAGTTGTTAATAGTACACTATACATGTACTTTGGTTAATAATTCAATATATTTATTTTTGCATGCACTCAACACTAAGTTGATGCATGTAGGTTTATATTTGTCTCCCTGGCACATTTTGAGAAAATAATGTTGAAGAGCAAGAATAAACTTACAAATTCAGGAAAAAAACAAAGAAGATACAGGTGTTCAAATATTAAAAATATGATAAATAGAAAAAAGTTATACCTGCAATGAAATTGGGGTTGAATATATGGACCATAATTTGCTATTGGGCTCCGTTTCCTATAACTATAGAAAAGTGATAAAATGTGAATTACTGTAAGAAAAGTTGAAACTACATCTAAAGATGCCATTATTTATATCAACATACAAGTGTATGCTACTCTTCCCTAGAAAAAATTAAAATATACGAATTTCAAAGATTCTACAACCGTATTTTTGTGTCGTTTTCGCGTTACTTTTTGCTTCCGAAGAGCATAACGCTGACTGATTTATAGATAATCGTCACCGGCAAACTCGTAACTTTTGCTTTCAAATACCGGTAACAAAGAACATTGATCAATAAGAATAGTCAGAAGAAAATGCTGAGAACTATAAGTATTTATGTAGCAGATGTAAGAACAGTGGCGTGACTTTTGTGTCCGATTTCGTAACGCAAATTTTATATGAAACAATATGCAAATATGAACTCTCGCGAGATGTCCAAACAGGTAAATCCGAGATGATTTACATTCTTGTTTTGATCTTCGTAATAATTAAGTAAGAAAATTACGTTATCGTTATGCGTTACATTTCACACGAAACAGAAGTCCAAATATTTATTAAAATTGTTTTTGTCCTAAGTTTTAATCATTTCCGGTCATACGTGAAACGTGTGACTAACATGTGATAACGCCATTACGGCCGGATGTACGAAATACTAGGTCTAAACATTGTTTTTGTTTCCAACGGGATGTTAGCAAACATAATCTGTAGACTTGTTTCGTCTTGTTTAAAAGAGGAAAATACAATTGTCAAAGAGATTGCGCCGCGCCGGTGGTCTGTTATTTTTCCTATGTGCATAATGTTACATACGATCCTGTGTGAAAATAAATGCCCAATGACTTGACAAAATCGATTTCATATTTGACAGACGTTAGAACACCCTTCGTTTCCCGATAATGACGTGAAGAGTCCTTGGAAAAATCAATCGAAATTACGTCTCTTATCATTGTACC
Source organism: Mytilus trossulus (assembly GCF_036588685.1). Taxonomy (NCBI): domain Eukaryota; kingdom Metazoa; phylum Mollusca; class Bivalvia; order Mytilida; family Mytilidae; genus Mytilus; species Mytilus trossulus. The sequence continues at coordinate 81,177,652 of NC_086379.1, forward strand.
AATGTTCGTTGGATTGATTTAACTTCAGCAGTAAATATTACTGGATATTTTAGGTGAATAAATATAATTTAATAAAAAATACATGTTAATATACCGTTACACTTGGAATGTACAAAGTTGGAATCTTTGTCACAGTTTTTAATTTATATTTTTTATTCATGTTCTGCAAACACTTATCAGAAACGCAATAAACTTGTCAAAGGAGAAGTAAACTTTAACCATGCATGACTTGAAAGGAAGCACTTTATTGATTTTAGCCCACTAAAGTAGGTTAAAATGTGGAAACCATGTAGATGGTGTACAGTTCACAAGTATCACATTTTGCCTATTTTAAAGATTTTAATTCCAAGTTAAAAGTTTTTTTCTTTACTGGATTTAAAGAATGTTACATTGCCAATGATTTGGAATAAATTGTATATAACTGGAATATCAAAACCAAATATAAATACATTTTTTTGGCTTAAACATCAAGATACAACGATTATAGTATCCTGTATCAATGAAGAAAATATGGAAAATTCTGAATAAATTGTACTAATTGTTTTCAAAACCAGCACATATTTAGGAGTTTTATAATACTGTTACATTTAAGATGGATTTTAAGAAAAAGTATACTGTTCAGATTATTTTAAGCAGATTTTGCAATAAAATAAAACTAAAACAATGCTTTCGGTTTCTTATGGTTTCCTGTCAGGTTTAAAAAAAAACTTTAATATAACATTGAAAATAGATTTTAAATATTAACATGAAGCAAGTAACACTAGTAATGGTGTTTATTTATGCCGAATTATATTGTGCAAAATAAAGAAAATAAAGATTGGTTTCCTTTTTGGTTTCATGGCACTTAAACGGTGAATCAAAATGTATTAATTTTTTCTCAAAAACTCAATTGTTCCATTCATACTATTCTTACACCAACACAACCCACAAAATAAAAGTTAAAATTTTAGAACTTATAAAAAAGGATACAAAAAGAAACCAAAGGCCGAATACCAAATTATGGTCCATATACTTCTCATAGAAAACTACAAATTAGTCCCATTTTACACTCAATTGTACATTTCAAACAGTTTTTAACGGAATACTTTTCTTGCAGATAAAATATGTGACCAAGTAAGTGATGCTGTCCTCGATGCACATCTCAAACAAGATCCAAATGCAATGGTAGCATGTGAAACACTGGCAAAGACTGGTATGATATTGGTGGCAGGAGAAATCACATCAAAAGCAAACGTTGACTATCAGAAAGTTATTCGTGACACAATCAAACAAATAGGATATGATGATTCAGCCAAAGGTATGTTTATGATCAGTAATAACATGAACATTCAGGAGTGAGGTGTAACTATGTTTTAGAGTCAAACATTATTCCCTGCAGGCCAATTATTGGGGTATCTTCTTGTTAAAGTAGAAGTTTATGCTCCTTTGTAGTACTCTTCAATCAGACTCTGTGGACATTCAATTGCATAAGAGATGAATATAACATCAAACATTCACTTAAAAACAAAATTCCATAGGATAGGACGTTTTGTTAATTACTTTCACTGGTTTTAACATTCAGAAATACAAATGTAGTGAGGCAAAAAAAATTATGTGGGGAGGGGTCTATGTGGAAATTTCTTACAAGGCTTTTTTGCCTCTGAAGTTACTGCCCTGAACTTGTTCTTCTAATTTTCATTATTTAAAAAAAAATACCCACATGCTTACATATTGGTGCAGGTCTTCAATGAATAATTTTTGGTTTTTGTTTATTTGTATACTGACCAATATGAATGGAACTTGTGTATGTATAAATGAAAGTTAAACATCTTTTTTTTATTTTGCAGGATTTGACTATAAAACTTGCAATGTTTTAATTGCTTTAGAACAACAAAGTCCTGATATTGCTCAGGGCGTACACGTAGACAGAAACGAGGATGATATTGGTGCAGGAGATCAGGTAAGCAAGTCTAATGAAAGCCAATGATAAATATATGTTTGAATAAAGATGCCTCTATGTGTGTTTTATTAATATTGGGTGAAGTGGAAACACGAAGCTCAATGTAAAATATGGAATTCCAAGGTTAGTTTGATAAGGGGGAGTCGATAAAACTGACAAAACCACATGCTGGACTATAACGACTGGCCAAACACTACACACATTTTCTGTTCTCAGAATAAGTGAAACAAGGAGACGTATACATGTTTAGTTTATCAATGACGTTCATCATCAAAATGTGTTAAAAACCTTTTTATTATAAACAGCCATCCTCATATGCATATAATATAGGACATTTATAAGTAAACAAAAATAGACCTCTGTTTACCTTTATTCCAAGTTTTACTTTTAATATTATACTTTTGCAGGGATTGATGTTTGGTTATGCTACAAATGAAACAGAAGAATGCATGCCTTTAACAGTTGTCTTGTCACATCAGCTCAATGCTAAAATTGCACAGCTACGCAGAAGTGGAGAATTGGCATGGGCAAGACCAGATTCTAAAACACAGGTAAAACAATTGTTTATGTAATAATTTGTTTTTCTGTTTTCACTTGCTTGTTTATCACATTTTGAATTAAAATCAATGAAATACAGAGCAAGGTTGACAAAGTTCTTTAGATTGCTTGAGAAAAGCTTTAAAATGGAGAATGGATACATTAATGACAGGTTGAATTGTTTTAGACAGTCTTCCAGGAGATTATCTGGTAGTAAATGCAAGAAACTTCTGTAAGAATTATTGTCGCTATTGATTTATTGTATAAATAATTTAGTATAGAATAATTCATACATTAGAGTACCAATATGAATAACCAATAAAACTCATTTGGGAAATTATAAGTATGCTTGTTTAATACTTTCACTTTCCTTGGTAAACTTGTCAATTGTCTCTGTGCCTTCTTTTTTGTAATGACACATTGCATTGTACCATTGGAATCTAGCACTGAAATCCATTTACAATAGAAAACAGGCAAGTCTGTGAGCTGGTGTTCTACACTTCTAATAATACAGTTTACAGCACTTTATCAAAGAATGATTTTATTCTTTATATAAAACATTCAAAGTTATAATGTGTATTGACCAAAGGCATTTCCCTTTATTTCCCTGTAACCTTAATAAGTTTGGATGTCTTGATTTAGAATATCTATCTAGTTTGATTTTATTTATATTTTTGTTTAGACAATGTTGCAAAAAATTGAAAAGTATTTTATTTTTTGCAGGTTACCATTGAGTATCAGTATGTGAAAGGTGCATGTATTCCACTGAGAGTTCACACTGTTGTCATTTCATTACAACATGACGAAACAGTAACATTGGAAAGACTGAGGACAGAATTAATGGAAAAAGTTGTCAAACAAGTTATACCAGAAAAATATGTTGACAGTAAAACAGTATATCATATTCAGCCATCAGGAAAATTCATAATTGGAGGTCCACAGGTAAGTTGGAAAAAGCTATTTTAAAACTTTTGATATGCTGAATATGGCTTGTGTATATATATATATTAATACTTTCAATTTGGCTCAGATATATATACACAACAGGCTATTTGCTAATTCCCATAAGGTAATTAACCCTTTAATTAGAGATCCCTTTATTAGTTGTCTCCCTTATGAGGGTTATAAATTTTTATTTATAATGGAGAGCTTAAAGAAAGAGCAAATTGACCTGAGTGTAATGTAAGTAATCTATACGGATTTAAAATCTTTTGATTACATTCATCAGGCTTTGCATTCATAAAAGCCAATTTTGTCTACGATTAGTGATTACACTTCTAAATAATAATGAATTATACATAGTAGATACATTATTGAATACAGTATTGGAGTTAATGATAAATGAAGCTCACTACTTAAACAATAAGCTTTGATAGCAGAAAGGGTGGTTTGGAATAAGTGCTGAAATTATTGTAGCTTGCTTAATTTTATTTGCGATTTCACTCCTAAATAATACTACACAAAAGATACATCATCCTAAGTATAGCAGTGAATGATGATTGAAGCTCACTTCCTCAACAATAATATTACCAACCAGTGTGTGCTTAAAAATGCTCCCAAAAGTTGATGTTAATTAATAAAAATTTATATTTTAGGGTGATGCTGGTTTAACTGGAAGAAAAATTATTGTTGACACGTACGGTGGATGGGGTGCTCATGGTGGTGGTGCATTCTCTGGTAAAGATTTCTCTAAAGTAGATAGATCTGCTGCATACGCTGCACGATGGGTAGCCAAATCTCTTGTCAAAGCTGGTCTGTGTAAACGTGTTCTTGTTCAGGTAATTATATTGTATAATGTAACAAAACATATGAATATTTCGTTTAAGAATTGAATGCTTCTTTTTGTAAATTTATTGGGTGGTAAAAGCGTTGACCGAAGTACATTTTGTATGAAGCGCAGAAGCGCTTCATTCTAAAAATGTACGCACGGTCAACGCTTTTACAATACTTGTAATTACATTTTTTAGCTAGGATCATGAAAACACGTGTTTTATCCAGTTTTATTTAATTCACCTGTGCACTTTATTGTGGGACCTCGTGTCATCATGCATGATAAATGTTATTGTCTGATGCAATTGTTTACGGAATAACATGTGATGTGCAGTTAGCCAATCAGAATATCGTATTATAATGAAACTTGCATCTAATGTAATTATAATAAAATATAAAGGTTTTAAATGTTGTGGTGATGAATGTGATATCCTGGAATGAGATTGTTTGATGTCTAATGGCAATGCATCCATAATTTGTCTTTTCTTGTCACTTGTATTGTATAGATGTGAAGCCAATTCTTCTTTTATTCATGCTTGAACAAGCAGAACATTTTTTCTTATATCTCACATTTAAGACTTAGAATGTATCACTAGTATTTTGCAATGTTTTCAAACTTTTCGTTCTGTTCTATTTAAATTTTGTCTTTACAATATTATAATCATATATTGAAAAAAAATGTTTTAAAATTAACTCTGTGTAACTGAAATATATAGCCCAGTTTATGTATTGATATATATTAAAATTCTTTAATGTTTACAGGTGTCTTATGCCATTGGTGTTGCTGAACCATTATCCATTACAGTGTTTAGCTATGGTACATCAAATATGTCAGAAAAACAACTCTTAGAAATTGTCAAGAAAAATTTTGATCTTCGACCTGGTGCTATCGTAAAGTAAGTTGAATCCTAATGAATTGTAAATGAATGCTTGATAAGTGTGACAGAATTGAAATAAAGCCATTAAAAACTTTTAATTATAATTCTTTATTAACATATAAGTAAAATTAAACTTGTGACTTAAACTAAGATTTAAAGATGATGGGGTAGAGGAATTTAAAGTTGATCCATCGGTTAAATCTTGAAAAGATTTGTATCAAATGTGACCTCGTGGGATCTTTACTGAAGAGAAAATTGATATTTTTAACACCTAAAGAATAAAATATTTACAATATAAATGATATCAGTCGTAATGTTTTTGTCAATCAAAAACCAAAGCAAGTGATAGTGATGTACAAAAAGTTGCATGTGTGTTTTACTTTGCCTCTTCTTATTTCATTGTTTTATCAGATCTTAAAACTTAAAATAACTTTAAATTTAATCTGTTTAGAATTTTGTGTTAACTTTAGTTCCTGTTAAGTAGATGCATGTTATTGAGTTCTGTGTGCTAAATTTATATTTTTTTTTATCTTCAGGGAACTTAATTTGAGACGGCCAATCTATCAGAAAACTGCCTGCTATGGACATTTTGGTCGACCTGAATTTTCTTGGGAAGTTCCCAAGAAGTTGAAATTGTAACAAAAATTATAGAACATTATTTATTTTTTTATTGTTTTTGTTGTGAAATAAGAACGGATTTCCAGAAAAGGGTTTTGTAACTCATCCAATTATCGAAAAAATGAAATCCAATCATTGCAAATTGTAATTGACCAAATATTGACAGGGAAAGATGAAAGTATTCAATGCATAGAAAGTGTTCAAAAGATTTGAAACTTGGTATTTTAACTATGACAAATTTCAGTTTTATATGATTCTTGTTTGTAATATTTTTATTAAGTGATTTACAAAGAAAAAACAGTTTTAAACTGAGTTATTCCCCCTTTCTGGAAATTTGTCACTGTCAGAGACGTTACCACAGTAACTAGAGGGATAGTCTGACTGATATATTTTTCTGTTATTAACATCACTCAGATTTTGGTTGCCCTTTAGTTAGTGCAAATGTGATTTTCTATGGACTTTTTGTATACATATTTGTCTTGTGTTTATGAAAATTCAACGGAAAAGAGCACTTTTTCTAAACACTCGGGTCCAACTCTCTGACAGTACAATCGCGAATCATTCTACAATTTTAAAAAGCATCAAAATGTGTTTGTATTTAATGTTTTATGTCCCAGTTTTTTTTATTATATAGATGATTTTGTTTATATTTGATATTTTCATTGTTTATGTCAATGTAGTTTTATAATAAGAACTTGTACTGCCTTATAAGGGCATATCTGCATTGTTGTATCTCAAATTTTTAGCCACATCAACATTCTGTATTGCACCAATTAAGATAATCATGACTTATTCCTTAACATTTAATTTTAATTAGATGGCACTGTTATTTATGAGTACCTTTTCTGTGCATGCAGACAGGTGCTTGGTGACAGTGTATTTAATTTTATTGTATTTCTGTAAGATGTGTACATCAATTGTACACACTATAAGTTTGATCTCTAGTTTTACACATGAGAGTTGAAGGGTACATGTGATCAACTGTAAAGTGCTCTCTTTAACATCCATTCCTCTATAAACATTTTATCATTTGTTACCCTTCATACTCACCATGTTAACATTATTGTTTGTTTTTTTACTATAGTAGTAAATAATTGTAGTAATCATGTATGTGGCAATGTATACCGATAGGTGCAATTTTATTGTATCATACTTTGCTCATTATTTTATAAGACTTTGTCCTATGGGATACACAAAATGTTGTTATTGCAGTACAATGTGGGGTATAAATGAATTGAATAAATGGGGGAAAAATAAAATAGTAAAAAGATAAAAATATACATAATTTTTAGTGTTATTAATTATTTCTTCCTTAAAAGTCATTTTCCTTTGAAAACCTTTTAATACACAAGAACTATGAAGTCAGGAATATGAAGATTACTAAAAATCATTACAAAATAAATGTATAATAACAAAAATACTGAACTCCAGGAAAATAAATGGAAAATCCATTTACAAATGACCAAATCAAAAGCTCAAACAAATGGATAACAACTGTCATATTCTCAACGTGGTACAGGCGTTTTCTTATGTAGAAAACGGTGGGATCAGACCTGAATTTATAGCTAGTAAATCTCTCACTTGAAAAACAATAAAGTTCTCTCATATTCATACTGACAATGATGTGTGATTGAAAAGGAAATAATAGGGAAAATGGTGTAATCTTATTTTTATATAAAAACACAAATATATAACAGACCTATACAAAGCACATTAGCTAAATCGAAAAACGGGTATATAATATTTATTTTTCATAGCACAATACAATGATGGGATGTATAAGTATGGTGCCAAGTCTTGTGTAACATAGGACAAAAAAGCATAAACACCAAGCACATTAGCAAAACACACTGTTTATTTCATTATACAGAGTTAAAAATTATAAATGTGTGAAGAGGGATAATCTTGCCAAGAATAAACCTATAACAGACTTTTTAGCTCACCTGGCCCAAAGGGCCAAGTGAGCTTATGCCATCACTTGGCGTCCGTTGTCTGTCGTTGAAACTATTTCAAGAATCTTCTCCTCTGAAACTACTGGGCCAAATACTTCCAAACTTTAACTGAATGTTCCTTAGGGTATCTAGTTTATAAATTGTATCCGAAGTTTTGATCTATCAACAAACATGGCCGTCATTGCAAAAAATAGAACATAGGGGTCAAATGCAGTTTTTGGCTTATAACTCAAAAATCAAAGCATTTAGAGCAAATCTGACATGGGTAATATTGTTTATCAGGTCAAGATCTATCTGCCCTGAAATTTTCAGATGAATCAGACATTCTGTTGTTGGGTTGCTGCCCCTGAATTGATAATTTTAAGGAAATTTTGCTGTTTTTGGTTATTATCTTGAATATTATTATAGATAGAGATAAACTGTAAACAGCAATAATGTTCAGCAGAGTAAGATCTTCAAATAAGTCAATTTGACCAAAATTGTCAATTGACCCCTTAAGGAGTTATTGCCCTTTAAAGACTTTTTATACGACCGCAAATTTTGAAAAAAATTTCGTCGTATATTGCTATCACGTTGGCGTCGTCGTCGTCGTCCGAATACTTTTAGTTTTCACACTCTAACTTTAGTAAAAGTGAATAGAAATCTATGAAATTTTAACACAAGGTTTATGACCATAAAAGGAAGGCTGGTATTGATTTTGGGAGTTTTGGTCCCAACATTTTAGGAATTAAGGGCCCAAATAAGCATTTTCTTGGTTTTCGCACTATAACTTTAGTTTAAGTTAATAGAAATCTATGAAATTTTGACACAAGGTTTATGACCACAAAAGAAAGGTTGGGATTGATTTTGGGAGTTTTGGTTTCAACATTTTAGGAATTGGGGGCCAAAAAAGGGCCCAAATAAGCATTATTCTTGGTTTTCGCACAATAACTTTAGTTAAAGTGAATAGAAATCAATGAAATTTAAACACAATGTTTATGACCACAAAAGGAAGGTTAGTATTGATTTTGGGAGTTTCGGTCCCAATAGTTTAGGAATTAGGGGCCAAAAAGGGACCCAAATAAGCATTTTTCTTGGTTTTCGCACCATAGCGTTAGTATAAGTAAATAGAAATCTATGAAATTTAAACATAAGGTTTATGACTATAAAAGGAAGGTTGGTATTGATTTTGGGAGTTTTGGTCCCAACAGTTACGGAAAAAGGGGCCCAAAGGGTCCAAAATTAAACTTTGTTTGATTTCATCAAAATTGAATAATTGGGGTTCTTTAATATGTCGAATCTAACTGTGTATGTAGATTCTTAATTTTTGGTCCCGTTTTCAAATTGGTCTACATTAAGGTCCAAAGGGTCCAAAATTAAACTTAGTTTGATTTTAACAAAAATTGAAACCTTGGGGTTCTTTGATATGCTGAATCTAAAAATGTACTTAGATTTTTGATTATTGGCCCAGTTTTCAAGTTGGCCCAAATCGAGGTCCAAAATTAAACATTGTTTGATTTCATCAAAAATTGAATAATTGGGGTTCTTTGATATGCCAAATCTAACTGTGTATGTAGATTCTTAATTTTTGGCCCAGTTTTAAAATTGGTCTAAATTAAAGTGCAAAGGGTCCAAAATTAAACTAAGTTTGATTTTAACAAAAATTAAATTCTTGGGCCTCTTTGATATGCTGAATCTAAACATGTACTTAGATTTTTGATTATGGGCCCAGTTTTCAAGTTGGTCCAAATCAGGATCTAAAATTATTATATTAAGTATTGTGCAATAGCAAGTCTTTTCAATTGCACAGTATTGTGCAATGGCAAGAAATATCTAATTTCACAATATTGTGAAATAGCAAATTTTTTTTTAATTAAGAGTTATCTTTCTTTGTCCAGTATAGTAAGCAAGAAATATCTGCAAGAATTTTTTTTAATTGGAGTTATCTTTCTTTGTCCAGAATCAACTTAAATCTTTGTTATATACAATATACAATGTATATTCACTTTTTACTACCAACTGATAAATTTAAATAATCTTTACCATTCAGTGATAACAAGCAGTTTTTTTACATCTTAATATTTTATGATGTATTTAAATGAGTAGTTATTGTTGCAAACTCCATTAGAATATTTTAATTGAAATTAGTTTTGGAATAAGGGAAAGGGGGATGTGAATAAAAAATTGGGTTCAATTTTTCTCATTTGAAATTTCATAAATAAATAGAAAATTTCTTAAAACATTTTTTTGAGAGGATTAATATTCAACAGCATAGTGAATTGCTCTAAGAGAAAACAAAAATTTTATGTTCATTTGAATACATTCATTCTGTGTCAGAAACCTATGCTGTGTCAACTATTTAATCACAATCCAAATTTAGAGCGGAATCCAGCTTGAATGTTGTGTCCATACTTGCCCCAACCGTTCAGGGTTCAACCTCTGCGGTCGTATAAAGCTACGCCCTGCGGAGCATCTGGTTTTACACTTTGTTCATCATGTTGACTTACTTTAAAAAATCTTCTTTGAAACTGCTGTATCAACTTCAGCTAAACTTAGGCTAAATGAGTTTCAGAGTATCTAGTATAAATTTTATTTCCTTGTATGTAAAGAAACATAGCTCCTATTGCTCAAATAGAACATAGGAGAAAATGATGTTTTTTTGCTTTTGAAGAAAATAGGACGATCCAAAGAACATTTAAATAAATTGAAAATCAAAATAATCATTGATGAGAGATTTAACCAAAAGAATTAAGGTGAGCGATTCAGGCTCTTGAGAGCCTCTTGTTTTATACACCGCTTAAAAAGTACTAGTAGGGCTTTATTGAATTCACCGTCTTTTTACTGTCAAATCATCCAAAAAATATTTTACCTTTTCAAAACTGAATTTAATAAACTAAATTTTTGGGGTTAGAAACCGATTGTTAATTTTTGCCCTTTTTATACAATTGCAAAATATGAGATCGTTTTATTGTATGAAGATGGCATTGTCCAAAGATATTTGTCTTCCAAACAATAACTTCAGTATAAGTATATCCCTATGCAATTTTACCACAAAGGGATTTACAGGGCAGCAAGCAAAGATTTGTTTTTAATTTTGGGACAATAACAATAGTACAAGTGTTCTCTTGCTGCGATGTTCAACACATCAAAAGGAAGGTTGGGGATTATGGTCCAACAGTTAATAATAACTCAAAACATAAATTGATTATTTCCGACCAATTACAGAATTATTATAATATCCTCCAAAAACTCAAATTAACGTTCCCATAAATCCATTTGACAATTATATGCCATATAATCCTATTTTGCCAAAAAAAAAAGTCCATTAAATTATGAATCTATCAGCTTTATACCTTGATGTAAATTTATTCTGCATTTCATTTCTAATCTATCTATCTAGGAGTAGACTACTTTGAAAGGTAGGTAGTATACTGTAAACCAACTTATTTTCGCGGATACTTTATTTCGCGTTTTTCCCTTTCTTGACCACTTCGTGGCTATTCAATTTCGCGATTATCTGATTTACTTGCTGAAGTTTATTAAGGAAGAATCAAAGATTGACATATTCTCGACGATTATAATCAACACCAGAGCTGTATCTAGCTTGAATGTCGTGTCCATTCAGTTACTTGACCAACTATTCAGGTTTAGACCTCTGAGGATATGAACATCATCTTTTTCAGACACTTAACTTTGAAACTCAAGCGAGATATGCTTAGCAACCTGCAATCTAATTGAAATGTTGATCTCGGATTACGTTATACTGCATATGAGATCTAACAACTATCAATATGTAGTTTCACTTCTGAGGAGTTCACACGTGACTTTTTAAACCAATTAGAATCAATCTTAACAAATCTTTGCAGTCCATTCGATACCTAAATGTATAATATGGCTTATCTATATCATGAGGATATGTCCAGAGAACATCGAAAGATAAAGCCCGACAGTTTGTTACTCGCTTCAAAAACAAAGTCGATAAATAAAGCAGTTTTGTAGACATTGACATCGAATTAACATTACAAAATAACATTCAATTGAGACGTTTCTCTAAGTGGGAAGCTTAAACAGACATGAATAATCTTAATTTATTCCGCTCAGCCCCCCCCCCCTTTTTTTTCGATAAAACGAACCCGTGGCCAACTTTCAATCGCAGGGTTTTGTTACAATTTACCGAGTTTACGAACCCCGAAAAAAACCATGGTTCCATACTACAAATGAAAGGCAGGCATTGAGTTTGGAGGAAATTATTCCAAGGGGGTGGTGTTTTTTCTCTCCAATTTCTTTAAGGGGTTTATATTTGGTTTTTTTCAAGAACTATGACAACATTTGCTTGAATCCAAAATCAGGCAGTATCAACTGTTCAGGGTTTGCTCAGTGTGGTATTTATTATAGTATAGAATTAAGATGGGCAGTTCAATTGATGCATATGTTTTGTGGTGGAGATTGGAGTTTCTTAAGGGCAAATTATTGTGCAGGAAAAATGGGACACCAATATCACAGACTAGGGTGAAGATTAAGACACCATAAAGCACAAAGACTTTAGGCGTGGTGATAAGTGTGGGCCATTTTCTGCATTAACCGAGTTGTCCAATTTTAAGATACCCTATTATATTAATCTGAAAGTATAAAAATTGTAAACTAAGTTTACAATTGTGTTCCAATAAATATTAACAATATATTTGACTAAAATATTTGCATGCAACAGAGCTCTATTCTGTCATTAACTTGCATACCAAAATGTGGCTTTCAAGCCACAGTGAATTCTATATATTTGAAAAACCTAAAGTAACTTTACTTTAATTGAAACATTTTAAACAAGGCTAAAAGAATATATAAAGTTACAAGTACATTTTGTACCTGAAGCGGTGACTTTCGTCTTCCACCTTCCTGAGTGTATAATATGGACCAGTGACTATCTTGAAAAGTGCTTATATTAGTGTACATGTATATATGGTTAATTTTGATGCGCTTTGAGTTCATGCACAACTCATGCCATTTGAATATATATAAATAAAATTTAAATAATAAAGAATTGCTTTAATTTTCTATTGTACTAATTTAAATATTCAGTACGTAAAACCAAACATAATGTACAAAGCAATAAATTGTTTCAAAATATGCAGCGCAAAACTATTTGTCATCAATCGTCAAGAAACATGAATATGATATGAATGTGAAACATATAACACTGATAACACAAATAAAACAATATGTTCAATAATGAAACAAAATTGATACATGTATCCGGTGACACACACCCCTACCTGCAAAAAGTTCCGTCTCAAAACCAATATATCAAACCTATGACACTTTTGAAATTTGGGCAACCTAGATGTGCATGTGGTAAATGCCTCTATACCATATATAAAGCAATGACCAAAATTCAGGATACTTAATAGGATTCAAACAAATAACAACAACAAAAAATATTAAAAAGTCAAATGAAATAAAAAAAAAATCCCTCATTACTATGAATTGTTGTTGACAAACGATCAATCCAAATTCTTGCAAATCAAATGTAGGATGTACCTTATCCACTAATCAGTTGCACAAATATCTAAATTTCCCACTCTTACATATATATCATTTAAATAATAATAAAGAGTTAGGTTCGATCCATATTTGAATACTTTTTCAAAATATGCATATGGTCTGAATGTACACTTACAGTCTGCCAGATTATAAGACGTTGGTCAAGTTTATTCGATACATATACATGTATATCATTAAAAGTATAAACATCACAGTTCAACATAACCGAAATCTTAAATTAATATAAAAAGTTCAATTGTAATTGAAACAAAAAATTAATGTTATTTAAAAGTTAATCTGTTGTTAATCTCCTGTACAGTATATCACAGAAGAAAATGGACATAAATTTTATAAAAATCTGTTCCAAAAAAACTAAAAACTATAATAAAATAGTGTTAAAAAGTAGGCAAAGAATGAAAAAGTTTTTGTAGATAGTCGTCTCATTGGCAATCATACCACATCTTCTTTTTTATATTTGTTATTGTGAGAAGAGTAACTCTGGATGTAGGGTTGCTGATATTATTATTAAGGATGCAATTTTATACAAACTATTATTTGGCATATTGTTAGGTTATGAGTGCAATAGAACTTTTGACATACAATATTGAAAATGTAATTTGTAAAACAAAAGGAATTTCATTGCATGCTGCTGCAAAACAAGCATGGGTGCAAATGCAAAGGAACAGGCATGAACAAAACATGTAAATGTAAGAAATATGATTTTCCTTCCGTCAGCAAGTGTCACCAGGGACGAGAATGCTAAAATAAGATTGAAACAGACAATTAAATACAGAATTATTCAATTTCAATTGATGTAATGTTTTCCACTTTATTCCTTTAACTGTCTTACATGTATATTAATAAGAAATACTCAATAAAAGTATTTTGATGAATATGTGTCTAAAATAAACCCATATGTTCCAAATACATGTACGATCGCTCATACTAGATCATATGAGTATACTCGAACTGGACCGTACACGTACAATCCAAATACTTATATGGTCTGGAATATATAAGCATAGGTACTTTCTCCTTGTAATTAATGATGTATGAAAAAAAGTAAAAACACAAAAATACTGAACTCCGAGGAAAATTCAAAAAGGAAAATCAAAAATCAAAAGTCCAAACACATCAAACAAATGGATAACAACTGTCATATTCCTGACTTGGTACAGGCATTTTCTAATGTAGAAAATGGTGGATTGAACCTGGTTCTATAGCTAGCTAAACCTCTCACTTGTATGACAATCGCATTAAATTCCATTACATTGTCAACAATGCATGAACAAAACAAACATACTCAAAGAGTAAAAATGTCAAAAATAGGGGTACAACAGTCAATATTGTGTTATCATCTTAATATCACTATAGTAAAAAACAACAAATGTAACGAAGAAGCACAAAAAGGCATACATCAAATTTAACATACTCATATTGCTTTTCTTATACGACTTAATTTATCTATGTAAAGTCTACCCGTGAAGGATAGAAGGTTTTCAGTTCTGGTGTAAAATTGTGCGCTTGAAATTCACACAGGTAATCATAAAAATAATTTTGTCGTTCAATTGACGGCATACATAAATGCAGAGTCACGTAAAGTAGATATAACAAAAAACATACTTAACAGTAGAAGTAATAATAATAGATAAAATAATTCTGTGGTTCAAAGTATGACGGGATACATAAGTACAGTTTCACGTCAAATGTATGAAAGTATAACAGTAATTATTTTTCAGATCATTTCATTGGATGGACCTATTCTTCAATGTAGTAAATCCCCATGTATGATTGGAAATTTTGTTATGTATGGCCATGTAACATTGTGTAATTACAAATGACTTAAAAAAAAATAATTACATGTTTAGGAACATTCTTTAGATATCATAATATTGGAAAGTATTATATATATATATATATACCATGTATACATGGGCTTTGCTCATTGTTGAAGGCGGTACTGTGACCTTAGTCCTATAGTCATAATTTGTTAATTTCTGTGTCATTTTGGTCTCTTGTGGAGAGTTGTCTCATTGGCAATCATACCACCTCTTTTTTTTTATATAACATACCATGATCCTATTGAAGACTAAAACAGACCAGCTGCAATATAACATTTTTATTCCATTTCCATACTTCAGGACTATGACGATCCAGCAACTTTCAGCAGCAGTACATGATGTAAATTAACTCATTCAAAATAATTAATTACAATTGCAAACTGTTTATTAAGAAGCAGTTTGACAACTGAATAACCATCTTGAGAATGATTTATGGTCAAGTTTATTTTCCATGTTTTCAGCACATCAATTCACATCTAATAATAATTTATGACAGAATTCTGTAAAACAAAAAAAGACAGAAAATTTAATTCATTCAATCATTAATGAAATTGACAGTTGATATTGTGATACATAATTTTTGGTATATATATATCAAAAATGTATTTGAGAACAAACTTAAGATATAAATGAAATAAATAGACAATAAACTAAAAGTCTATCCAGATACTTTTTTTGTCTTTATCATCATGATCATAAATTTAAAGTATTATATCATACATTATACATACAATACATGTACCATAGGCTAAGATCTGTATGTTGAAACTCTAGAGCTGGTTCACAACCTATATCTGTAGTGCCATTCTCAGATTCATCTTCAGATGCTTGTAGTGGCTTTTTCTGTGTCACTGTCTGTGTGTTTTAAGAGTTCCCTCCACCGTGTTATTTGTTTGGCCCAGTCACAAATTGAAAGAAACATTGTCAGAATCTAGGGTTTTTCAGACTGGAGTCCAAACTACTGTTTGATCAGACACTAACCTGAAATTAAAGAGTTTGTTTTATAATTGGTCTTCATTAATCCCATATAATTGTGTTACATTTTTATATGTAAATGTCCAAAAATAATTTGTTGAAAAGCTGATAATCATCCCATAATTTGTAATTTATATTGTTGACTATGTACATGTATGACAGGCAAAAATTTCCATAACAAGTTGTACAATAAGCTGTTTATGGGAACATGACAACTCAACCTTTTCCAAAATAAATAAAATTTGTAAGTTTACATGTACATGATGTACAAGTATTTGTGCAATAACAAGCCATTAATGGCGCACTGACACAACAGTGTTTATCATTCCCCTTTCTTAACTTCTCTGCATCCACCTTTGTTAAATTTACCAACCTTAGTCTTGATTTGAGTTTTCAGAATGGAGTGTATATATAGTTACAATGTACACATATGAATTGAGAGAGATTTTAACTTCTATGTAATTTTAGCTCTTGTGGAGAGTTGTCTCATTGGCAATCATATTTTTATAGCGAATCACTGAGCATGTCTGGAGCCCCCTCCCCATAGGTAAGTCAGCAGGACCTGCACACAAACCTGAATTTAGTTACTAAGCTATTTTTACTTGTTCTACTTGTATTTTTTATCTATCTGATGAGTTAAGCCTTTTTCAACTGATTTATATAGATTGTTCTTATGTTGTACTGTCACATGACTGTTATACCACTGTCCCAGGTTAAGGAGAGGGTTGGGATCCAGCTAACATGTTTAACCCCGCCACATAATTTGTGTATGTGCCTGTGTTCTGTGTTCTAGATATTCCGGTAAGTCATTTATAAAGATAAAAAACAGTATTGGGCCCAATACTGTTCCTTGTGGTTCACCAAATGTTACTGGTACAGAGGTGAAGAAAATGCCATTAATGACTACTGTTTGTATTCTGTCCTGTAAAAATGCCTGAATCCAATTAAGTGTGTTATTTTCAATACCATAGAATTTGAGTTTGTAAAGGAGGTGACGATGTGAAACTTTGTTGAACGCTTTAGCGAAGTCCATTATGATTAAGTCAATTTGTGTGTTACTATTATTTGATTTTGATCGTGCTAGTTCGTGAATGAAGTCTATTAATTGTGATTCACATGACCTTGATTTTCTGAAGCCAGACTGAAGATCATATAATATGTGATGTTTTTCAAGGTGAGACATGATGTTACTTGTAATAATTAGTGGCAGATCTAGAAATTTTCATTAGTGGTGGCCCACTGACTGACCCAAGAGGGGGCCCGCTCCAGTGATCCCTATATATGCAACCAAATTTTTTCCCCAAAAGGGGGGGCCCGGCCCCCTGCCCCCCCTCTGATAAATATATGTTCCATTAGCTTGCAACATATGCAGGTTAAAGATATTGGCCTGTAGTTTACTTCAGTGATTGTTATTTTTGGCATTTTAATGGGTGGGGGCTTGTACCTTTGCCTGGGATGCTCCATGAGCTTGCAACGTATGCAGGTTAAAGATATTGGCCTGTAGTTTACAGGTTTGTATTTTTCCACCATTTTGAAGTCTGGGGCTACATTAGCATGTTTCCACTCCTGAAAATTATAGGTGTATCTCCAGTTTCAAGTGACTTTTAAAATGTTAAATTAAGTAAGAAAATTTACTTAAAAACTCTTTCCGTTGCCCGTAGGAAGCATGACTATACAATCTCTGTGCTTCAAAATACATGCAAACTTTGACTTTGCTCACAATTTAGCCCTTAAACTTTGTGATGAGGCAAAATATCTGTTTATTCGTTTTCATCCTTCGTCGCCATCTTCAAACATTCTTTTGAAGCCCTTTCATTAGGACGATTTTGATTGGTCAATATAAATACTTTCTAGGGTCAAAAAAAGGTTACAAAAGCGAAACCTCTATTGATAGTTGTTAGATCTCATATGCAGTATAACGTAATCAGAGATCAACATTTCAATTAGATTGAGCAACCTGTGCATTATTATGATGTCTTCCCATTAATAACATCGTTGATAAAAGAATGTAACTGGTACATGCATTTATAGCCATTAAATTTTGAAAAACAAGAACACAAATGCTCAATGTCTAGATCAACCTGGTTCACAATTGCCCCGTGTGGTCCAAGTTACTTTGCAATATCAGAATGTCAACACTGAGGTTGTGAGTTGGAACCCACATTTCGTAGTCGGAGTGTCTTAGACCAGGAAGGCTAGTGGTTACTCTTTTTTGGGCTCTCTGGCAACCTCCATACAAACTTAAAAAATATTTCCAACTGTTCTCAGGCAAGTGACAATAAACTTCAACAATCGATTTGCTAGTATGTGGTTGCTATAACTTAGCCCATTGCTTATCATTACACGGTCTACAAAAATGATCAAATACATGATTTATTAATTAGTTGCCCAGTCTTTATTTGTTTGAGGGTCGGTTTTTTTTCGTCATTTTAACCGTCGGTTTGTTTAGTCTTGGACGTGTGACTTTTGATGTATTCTGCTATCTTTCTGAGTCCATTGAAGATAATTTTGCATCGGTACTTGTATCCTCACTGTGTTGACCTTCAGCAGTCATTTGTTGTGTACCATGCAAATCTCGAGTGAAGCAGGGTTATTTAATTTTTAATACTGGTAATTTAACTGTAGTTTGACTTTGGTGAATCACTTGACCTATTGCAATGCTTCAAATCAAATTAATCAGTAGACAATATAGGATAACTGCTATGGAAGGAAAGCCAACTTTGGGTCAGCGATAAGTGCAGGTGATAAAGAAAGCCGTGCACTATATGTTAGCTTTACCATATAAATTGTAAAGAAAGCCTTTTACCATATGTTAGCTTTACCATATAAATTGTAAAGAAAGTCTTTTACTATATGTTAGCTTTACCATATAAATTGTAAAGAAAGCTTTTTACTATATGTTAGTTTTACCATATAAATTGTAAAGAAAGCCTTTTATTTTATGTTAGCTTTACCAAATAAATTGTAAAGATAGCCTTTTATCATATGTTAGCTTTACCAAATAAATTGTAAAGAAAGCCTTTTACCATATGTTAGCTTTACCATATACATTGTAAAGAAAGCCTTTTACCATATGTTAGCTTTACCATATCAATTGTAAAGAAAGCCTTTTACCATATGTTAGCTTTACCAAATAAATTGTAAAGATAGCCTTTTACCATATGTTAGCTTTACCAAATAAATTGTAAAGAAAGCCTTTTACCATATGTTAGCTTTACCATATCAATTGTAAAGAAAGCCTTTTACCATATGTTAGCTTTACCATATCAATTGTAAAGAAAGCCTTTTACCATATGTTAGCTTTACCATATAAATTGTAAAGTCACGTCGAGATAAGCGAGTTGCTGTGTGATTCTTTATTTTACATTGTCTAGAGATATAGAAGGGTTGAGATAACACAAAACCTGCTCAACCCCGCCGCATTTTTGCGTCTGTCTTAAGTCAGGAGCCTCTGGCTTTTATTTGCCTTGTATGTTTTTTTTTAATATTTAGTTCGTTTATATTTTTGAAAGTTAGTATGACGTCCATTTTCAATACTAGTGCACATTTTTTATAGGGGCCAGCTGAGGCAATGTCGGGGTGCAGGATTTTCTCTCTGCGTTGAAGACCAATTGGTTGCCTTCGGTTGTTATCTGCTCTTTTGTCGGGTTGTTGTCTCTGCGACATATTCCCCATTTCTATTCTCAATGTTATTTGTTATAATACTATTATTGATATATTACTGTAAACATTCAGCTTGTACTTTTCCTTTAAAGTTGTCTCTTATTTACATAAAAGACCACAATTTATATTAGAATATGTAAAATTCAGTCAAATATATTTTTAGTTACAATTTATTGTCAATTAGTTTCCCCTGAAGAGTTTGATTTCCCTCTTTATATGAAGTAGATACAAGAATGTCTTTTATCTTTCTTTTAAACTTGATGAAATCACATTTTTGCTAAAAAAAAATATTTCACAACTACTTTTCCATTTAAGTACAAAGGACCCAATTTGTAAACTAAATACGTTACGATCATTGAATATGATTCGTATTGTTTTCTTCTGTTTAATCATTTTTTTGGTATTTTTGCATTGGTATACCTAACTTCTTAATCTTCCAAAATTACCCAAAATACCTATTAAAAGAGTTTTTGGCACATATTAAATGGTGATTTTGTTTTGTTATTTCCAATAAGTATCTCTACTCTGTAAACAACAAACATACAAGTACTTCTACACCTCCAAAAATATATAATGACGAAACCATGAACTGCTTTCCTGTAAGAGTTAATACCTTTATCTGATCTTTGAAACACATTGTGATTTTGCTCACCTAGTATTGTAAACAAACTAAATCACCAATACAATATCTACAATAAATACGGATATAAGGAGCAGTGTTGGGCGCTCGAACACATTATTCTATATGATCCCAAGTTAGAAGCCTGTAAATAAGTCGTTGGCTGCTGTTTTTCATACATGTTTTTCGTTTATTGTACTCATATCATAATTTAAATCATTGTATTTCTTTTTGTTTTTGTTTGTTTTAATGCCTTTTGTCTACATTTTTTAATTGTTTTGAAAATGCAATAGATATTGGCTGTGTGCAGCAAAATGAATGTGAGCAATGCAAGCTTTACCAAAACAAAACAGTATGACTAAAATCATCAGCTGAGTCCTTGTAAGAGTAATAACACACTTTTTTTACAAATTTTTATTATAATGTTTTGCATATTTTGAAAAGATAACACATTTCTTTCTGCGTTTGATAGGGTATGGCGCGATGAACTCTTTGTTAAATTATGGCAAAGTGGGATACAAGGGAAGGTATGGCGTCTAGTTAAGAATATTTATAGTCATGTAGAAAATAAGGTACTATTTGGTGACATTGAATCTACCTGGTTTGAAAAGGGATATGGTGTCAAACAAGGCTGTGTATTATCACCCACTTTATTCTCTGTGCTCATGAATGACTTAGTTGATATGCTTAATGGAAGCGGTGTAGGTTTTGATCTTTCGCAACAACTTATAAATTGTCTTCTATTTGCAGATGATGTTGTACTTGTTGCCAAATCGCCAGAAGACTTACAGACGTTACTTCGGATTTCACACGATTTCGCAACTAAATGGAACTTGAAATTTAATCATAAGAAATCTAAAGTTCTAGTGGTTGGGAAGCGGTTGAATCCGAAACGAGTCTGGTCTCTTGGTGATGTAAAGATCGAGGAAGTGAACGAATATAAATACCTCGGTTACTACATAAATCAGTGGCGGATCCAGAGGGGGGGTTCCGGGGGTGCGCACCCCCCTTTATTTTTGCCGATCAATGCATTTGTATCGGGACATATGTTTTGCACCCCCCCTTTGCCCTGGGTTAGCACCCCCCCCCTTTCGAAAATTCCTGCATCCGCCCCTGTAAATAGATCACTAAAGTCAAATTTCCATGTTAATAACTTTTTGAAAGATAAGATGGATAATATGCTGAACTATTTGTTACGTGTTCTCGGTGAGCATGGAAGTTTTAACCGTGTAAAATTTGGAGACGCCCTTTGGAACTCAGTGCTCCGGCCTTCTTTAACACACGCATGCGCCGTCTGGATGCCACTTTCAGCTACAAATATATCGATCATCGACAGTTGGCAATACCGCGCAGCTAAGATCATTATGAACACTAAAATGAATATTCCCCGTTCCGCTCTCCTTCTCGAGCTTGGATGGGAACCCGTATCTGCATTTATCACCCGCCAAAAAGTTGCGTACTTTAAAAGGTTCACTAACCTACCAGACGATAGACTGTGCAAGCGAGTCTTTAGTGAAATGGTTCAATTAAACGAAAGTGTCTGGAAATATGTTCAAGAGATGAACACCTACACGGAAAGTATTGGGTCTGATAATTTCAACTATCAGTATGGTAATGCCATGGTAATGCCATAAGGGAAAGTTTAATTATTGATGTTACTACTAAAAGTAGCCTTGATTTGTATCAGCACTGCTATATTAAGACAGGTAGCCAGTTATACTTAGAGGACATAAGCGATTTAAATTCATCTCGTCTTAAACTGCTTGCAAGAACAAATTATTTACCATTAAAGCAGTTTCTTTTTAGAATGCATATGTCCGAAGACAACCTATGTCCTATTTGTGATTCAGGGGAGTCAGAAGATTTAGAACCTTTTCTGCTCGGGTGTACATCTTTTGAACAAACCAGGTCTAAATTTTTCACCTTATTTGCCTCTTTTAATAATAGAAATGTAAGTTTTCTGGAACTGTCGCCACGTGCACAAGTATTATTTTTAGTTGGCGATATTGGTTATGCTTTTAACGATGAAATTAGTTCATTTTATGATGTTTATGGAAGATTTAGATTACGTCAAACTATGGTTGAACCAAAATAACCTTTGAGTTACCTACTCGTATGTACTATTATATATATTGATCTTAGTTTTTATGCGTTATACATGCTGCATGGTCATATTTGTCTATGAGTGTTTTAAATTACATGTATATTTTAACATTCTATAAATTGTCTTTTTTTATTATGATTATGTATTTTAGAAATCTCTATTTTTGTCTTATTAATGTGCCATGTATGTTATTGTTTCAAAGACATTTTAGATAAACCATTAACTATAATGTATATAATTGTAAATAATATAGTATAGACGCACCATCACTTCTACCCTGATGACTGGTGCCCCCGATGTAAAGGGGTAGTTTACTAAATAAAATATATATATATATATATTCTGATTTTTTCTTGTACATGTTTCCATAGTAAAACTCATGAAAAGCGTTTTCACGAAATTGTATTACAATAAAGACACCAAAAAAACTACATCTCAGATAAAGACCATAGTTGACGAACGTTTTATTTGATCCGTTCGAGAAATGTTTTTTACGTTATCGCTGGTTACTGGTTTCTTGTTTGCCTATCAAAATATTTTACAGATTCTTATATCAATCGTTTAAAAGTTCACTTTGACAGTGGAACAGTACAAGAGCATACATACATATATACAAAATATATTGGTCAAAGTAGAATATCAATGGCATGTCTTTTGACTACATTTATTGTTTTGAAATAAAAAGTCACAATTGTATAGTAAAGACTAGTAGAAATATTTATTTTGCATTTTCCTTCATATACAATGGAGTTATCCTTCTTTGAACCGAATTTTATGTCATTGGTTCTGATGCCTTCTGATAAGAAATTTGCAAATATTTTTTTACACTCATTTTGCCACTATTGACGAACGTTACTTTCTCGAAGTTATCACCAGCCAATGTTGACGAACATGCCGTCCCAAAAGATATCACCAGTCAATGTTGACGAACATTTCGTCCCCATAGTTATCACCAGTCAGTGTTACAGTTAACGAACGTTACTTTCTCGAAATTATCACCAGCCAATGTTGACGAACGTCGTCCCAAAAGATATCACCAGTCAATGTTGACGAACATTTCCTCCCCATAGTTATCACCAGTCACTGTTACAGTTGACGAACGTTAATTACTTTCTCGAAGTTATCACCAGCCAATGTTGACGAACCCAAAAGATATCACCAGCCAATGTTGACGAACCCAAAAGATATCACCAGTTAATTCTGACGAACGTTTCCTCTCCAAAGTTATCACCATACAGTCACTGTAATAGTTGACGAACGTTACTTTTTCGAAGTTATCACAAGCCAATGTTAAAGAACATGTCGTCCAAAAAGATATCACCAATTAATTCTGACGAACGTTTCCTCTCCAAAGTTATCACCATGCAGTCACTGTTACAGTAACAGTTGACGAACGTTTCGTCCCGAAAGTATCACCAGTCATTGTTGACGGACGTTTCGTCACCGAATGTATCACCAGTAGAGCCGTCAACACTCATGTGATTACATGAATATCATTGATACGGTTATTTTCTTTATAAATAAACTGTTCTTAACGTTTAAAAAAAATGTACTTCTAAGGTTTTTCCACACTGAGGCAAATATGGCATCCGGGAATTGAAGGGAAAAGGAATTGTAACTCCTTGGTATTCCTTGACGTGCTGAACCAGGCTTGCCACAATGTTTGGTTTCTGGAGCTCCTCAAATTTGTAATTGATTAAGAAAAAAAACTGGCGTTTGATGATAAAAAGGAGTTACAGGATAGACGAAAAAAATCCAGGTAAATTTCATTTCACAAATTGCTTGCAAAAAAATAAAGATGTTTTTAAAACATTTTCTTGCAAATAATAACTATTAGATATAATTAACAATCAACAAAAATGTTCTAAATTATTACATGTCGAATGTGTCTGGTCCCTGGTTTTATAATGATTTTTATAGATTAAATTACAATAACACTGAAATGTCAGGAAAAAGAAGCGCACGTAATCAATCACATCAGTTGTCAATGTCAACATCTTTAGTAATTTATATGCAAATACATATATTGATTGTGCAAATTAAATGATTAAGAATTTTGAAACTATTGTTAACCTATATACACAAGACAACCTTGGAATTTCCCAGTTCTCAAAAACACTTTTAGTGTAGTGATTAATCATTTAATTTTTAAAGTTACTGATAGTTATCAAAAGTACCAGGATTATAATTTTATACGCCAGTCAGACTGACGTTTTATTTCTAAGCCGTTCTCGTCAAAACTATGTTTAAACTCTTATTTCGAAGAAAAAACAATGAATTTAAAAAAACCTAAAATAACACATTGCAGATATATTCAATAAATTTCTAACAAACATCTCTGAGAAGTTAATAACTACCTTTCTATAGAGTATCAACCACAATATGATTGCAAATGAGATTACTATTCATCAGAGAACAACTGATGGGAATGAGAATAAAAATAGCTCACAGTATGACCTTCAACAATGAGCAAACCCTAACCTTCTTCTTTGACCCCTTGAAAGAAGTGTAATTCCCTGCAACAGTTTCTGTTTTCTTTAAACCTGAACCATAGACAATCATATTTAGTTTATTCTTTGTGACTTATATATATATGTATATTTGTTTTCTTGAGAGATAACATGCCTCATTAAAACAATTGTTATTCTACAAATAGCTATACATAGGACTCAGGCACTTGTCTCAGAAAAAAAAATCCGATTTCCCTTAATATAACTATAAAGGTATATAAGGGGGATCCGAGACGAGTGCCTGTAATATAGGACTATACAAAGCCCCATTTTTTGATCGGTTGCCTACAATATCTTTATGTTCACTTTTGCTATTTTCAGTAAATTACCGCGGCATACGGAGGCTTCTTCTCCCTCTCACACACACACATATATATACACCAAGCAAGAGAAAATAAAAATAAACAACAAAAAATAAGAACTGCCTTAACTTTACATAATTTAATAGACATAAACCAGGTTAATACCAATTGAAGTAGATATTCTATTCCAGAAGTATGTATACGTCAACCCAGTTGTAACAAAGTATAATAGGGAACTGACCTTTAGCTGATCCATCATGTAATATATCATGTATTTCTTACTTCATAAATCTTACATATAGAGAGCACAAAAATCGTTAATATTATCTGTGTTCCAAGTGTTAATATAAATATAGGTAAATTGGTGCGAGGTTTTGTAGTTGCCTTATAATGTTTTAGGGCTGATATAATATGACCAATATCAAGAAAAAAAACGACAGTATATAAATAGGACTTATAGGGTGAAAATATAAACCCAGTACATGATTCTTCACAGTGTCACCAAATGGGTGAACAAACGGATATCAAAATTAATTGGTCATAAAGACATTCCAAGCGACTAATAGCTGACCGCAATATAGGTTTGATATTTCAAGATGCATTGCCAAATCCCCCCCCCCCCCTTGTCGCACACACATTGCAGAGTTCATTGCTTTACAGGTCATCACTCTGTCTTTGATAAATAAAAACGAAAGCGATTCTAGAGAACAAAAATAAAAGGTTGCCAAAAAAAAAACGTTTACAGTTTTCTTCCTCGTTAACCGAACTACGTTTTTAGATTCAAACTGTCAGGAATTCACCCAAGTCTATTATTTAACTACGTACGCACACCACGGTCAAGACTGAGACCATCATGGGAAAGGTTTTCTGAATTAAGCCATCAGGAAACCATTAGGTCGTGCCTTCGAGGCAATTTTTTTTTCACGTATTCGCCTTTTTTCAACCTTAATCCACAGACCATCTAAAATAGTATAGGCTACAACAAAATGTTCTAAAAACAACAGGGTAAATGGACAACCTTGTCTAATCTTTTTTTTAATACATAATAAAATTTTCTATATTGGTTATAATATAATTTATTTACTTGCAAAAATAACAAAGATGTCCTACATCTAAACTACATAATAAAAGCAACTAAAATGCATTCTAAAGATTTAAATCACATTATGCATTATATAGCATTTCTGGATTTCATAATCATTTTACATAGCAACGATTCATAGGATTTTCATCTTTAAAATGGCAGCAATGATATACGAAAACCAAAATTTTTAAACCGTGGTTTCATCTGTGTACGTTTCTTGTCTACTCAGAATCTCTAAATTGCCACCATACGAAAAGGTTATCACATACCACTATTTTAGAATCGCCAATAATAATTTCATGGGAATTCAACAATTAAATCAGATCCTGCTTGAATATACCATGACGCTTCTTCATGATCAAAATAGAATCGTTTGCCTTTTGTTGAAATCGGAAAAGATTTGTCGATATTACTTATTTTACCATCAACTAAAATGTTACTCACAGCTTTCAGATTGTCATTTATATATTTTGAAAAGTAACATGAATAATACGGATATTTGTTGATAAAATTCGTTTCGTATAAAACAAGTCTGGTCGTGTCAGCTACTATAGAGAATCTAAATAAAACATTGCTCCCATCTGTATAACGTAAGCGGATGCTGTTTGATTCTGCATTTATTTCAGTTGTAGCTATTGAAACGGAAGAAAATTTATTTCTAAAACCTAGATTTGGACCTATAAATATACCAGAAGGTTCGCTAATTGCTTCTGGATAGCTTTCCATCAATGGTCGCAACTCTGCTAACGTGTATAACATCAACCTGCCATCTGAATGAAGTGTAATAACTTTATAGTATGGTGCACGTCTGCCTTTCCGCGCCATAATGCTCACCTGATCAACGAATCTTCTGTTTCCTGGAGCATGAGCAGAACTGAGTACCATTTTAGTATTGGAATGTGATGAATGCTGTAACCCGTATACTTCTAGTTGACTGTCATGAAACAAATCAAGCGTAGACACAATGGGATCATCAGACTGAAGGTCAAACTGTACAAAATCTATTTTCACAGGCACTGCAGATCCTGAAAAGGAAATTCGAATAGTATTTGGTGCCTTATGTGAAAATGCATCTCTTTTAACAATCCAGAAATTAGTTCTAGAGGTTTGATTGAACATTCTACGTTCAACGGTAGACCATTTCCATTTTTTATGATTAAAGTACTGAAATCTTACGAGCGACATTTTAGGATTAACTAATCCCAAAGAAAATGTCCCAGACACGGCTCCTCTTTCAAACTGAATTGGTGTTGAAAATTTGATATATATAACAGACGAGGTTGGATTGTAAATTGTTCCAGGCATCAGCTTTGGGTTAATTTGAAGCTTTTCTGCATCAAATGATAAGAAACCAGTTGCACCAAGACCTAGATCCTTGTTAGAATTGTCATTTTTTCCTAATGTCCATAATGTAATATTTGTTACGTAACATTTTGGAGTTGCTTCAAATTCATCTTCCCATTTTATACCTAATCCAGAATTGTTGAGATATTCCGAATGTGCAGATATCTGCATCCCAATTAAATAGTTTGTTTGTAAACACATAAAAACATTGTACTTATCAATACATTGGAATGGTTGTATATTCGTTAACAAGTTCACTATTCCCGTCTTATCTAGCTGTACGTTTGGCGAAGGCAGTTGTGAAAACATAACATATTCAGTCAGAGCTTTAGTGCAAAAGAACACTTCATTACTTGGTTGGTTCTCTAATTGAAATTCAAGACTATCTAATTCAGTTCCATAGTTGTCAGATAAATTAATTAGAATTCTCAAAGTGTGGTATCCAGGCGACAGCAATATAGGGTATGTCAAAGGCCCTGTTTCGGAGAAAACATTCCACATATGTCCCCAGTTAGTTCGGTAAATTGTTTCAAACTCTGCTACTGTTTGATTGTTCATAAATAAGAGAACGTGGTCTGCCAAGCCGTCGTTTGAATATCTAATGTTAGTCACAGTTATTTTAGTAAGAGCAGAAAGACAAAACTTGATATCAATATACTCCCCTTCGTATAGAAGTAGCGTTCTTTTCATCGAACCTCCACCTCTCCACATTACCCGGTCCTGGTGTCGAGACAAATCTGCAGAATCTTCAAACTCGATCGTGACCCTATTGCCCTTGTGTCGAGCACCATAAACCGTGCATACGATAGACAAAATTACTAGTAATATAGGTAACATGTTTCTCAAGTTGTTGTCTGATCAACTGTGAAATATGAAATGATATTGTTACCTTTTATCAATCAGTAGACACGCCCTCCAATCAAAATAGTTATGAGTGTTGAATGATAAAGAGAAATGATATTAATTCAAAAATTACGAATAATATTCGAATAAAACACCACAAACTTTCTTGATTGACTGATTAATAAAAAAAAATTATGTCATAATCCCAATGAACTATTTCAGCCTATAAATCTAATTATTAGTATGAATATATGTACTTCAGTTGTAAAACCATATTTTGTTAATTTTCTTGAAATTCAAATCGATGTTTTCTGAACTTAAACAATTCTTTTTTTTTAAATAAAGGGGGAAAAGTGACAACCTTGTCGAACAAAACATTAAATGAATAAA
This sequence comes from Mytilus trossulus, assembly GCF_036588685.1. Lineage (NCBI taxonomy): Eukaryota > Metazoa > Mollusca > Bivalvia > Mytilida > Mytilidae > Mytilus > Mytilus trossulus. The sequence continues at coordinate 81,206,535 of NC_086379.1, forward strand.
GAAATGTCCATGATATTGATATATAACTAAGCACGGAAGTACTGTATGTATAGTAATATCTATGTAATTAATTGGTAAATTAAAAGCGGTAATTTTGTTAAACAAATGATTTTTATTGTTGAATTTGCGGAGTAAGATCTTATTTCAAGTGTCCATGCGGTTCTAATTCTTCATACTATACAAATCCTTGGCTAAATGGTTAAAAAGTATACACTACACGTTTGTATGGAGCACTGACGGATCTAGAAATTTTCATAAGTGGGGCCCACTGACTGCCTAAGAGGGGGCCCTATCCAGTCATGCTTCAGTGATTCCCTATATAAGCAACACAATTTTTCCCCCAAAAAGAGGGGGCGGGCCCCCTAAATCCGCCTCTGTGGAGAATGTGGCATGTCATTTGGAAATCGAACTTAACTGATTGTAGTCAAGTTTATGCCGCTTTCGGTACAATTGGTTATAGCTGTCTGTTTTTCGTAGCTGAGAAAACCGGAGTGCCTTGAGAGAACCATTTACCCTCGGCAGGAAAACTCACAACCCTGGCCAATTAAGCACCGGTCAATTTAAAAGAGTCGAAAGTACTTGCCACCTGTACCAAGGTTCATATTATAACCTAAGTGTTGGCAAGGCACAGTAGATGCACTTTCTAATGAAGACAATAAACAGTTATGGAACCGTAAATATAGAAACTAACCATATTCATTAAGGTTAAATGAACTGAAGAACAGCAAGAACAGATCTTATCTCAACAATATGAAAAAATAAAATATATTCTAAAATAAGTTCATAAGCTCTCATGGGTAAACTTAAACTTTAACTTCAACGAAGGTACGAACCAATGAAACTCATTAGTCGAACTTGAACGAAGGTACGAACCAATGAAACTCATTAGTCGAACTTGAACGAAGGTACGAACCAATGAAACTCATTAGTCGAACTAGAACGAAGTTACGAACCAATGAAACTCATTAGTCGAACTAAAACGAAGGTACGAACCAATGAAACTCATTAGTCGAAAATAAACTAACGAAGATACGAACCAATGAAACTCATTTGTCGAAAATAAACTAACGAAGCCTTGAACCAATGAAACTCATAAGTCGAAAATAAACTAACACAGGTACGAACCAATGAAACTTATTAGTCGAAAATAAACCAACGCAGGTACGAACCAATAAAACTCATTAGTCGAAAATAAACTAGCAACACCTTGGCTAAGAAAGACACACTTACAAACAATAATACACAACATACAACATAGAAAAATTAAATCTGAAATGGTAATCTATTAGCTTGTTTTACTTTGTATGTCTGTAATATATGCAATATGTGATATATACACTGTATTGTGTGTATCCCTTTACCACTGTAATTTTTTTATGTTTTTTAGAGAAAATATATATATATATATATTAAATTATAATATATATATATTAAATATTAAATTACAATATATATATATTAAAGATACACAAAAGATGTACTTATTGTATAATAACCATAGAAGTAATAAGATTGACAATATGATAAAAAAAAATATGCTTGGAGCTGCAAGGATGATAGATGTCAATATATTTTTCATTTTAAAAGATGTCACAATCTGACAAATGTGGGTTTTATGGTATGTAATAACATTTCATTATTGGTTTAAAAAAAAACTCGCGACCTTTTCACTGTGTTTAATCGTTGGTTTATATGTTATTTGTATTTCTTTTTAATTATGATTCAATAGAATATCTATTTTTGTCTACTTAAAGTTTGAGTAATAATGAAGTATTGTGTTTTTCACTTGTCATGATATTTATGTTTGCTACACCCAAGTTACAAATAACGATGCATATGGACCGTAATTAATATGAATCTTGACGAACATAAGTCAACAAACAATTATTCAAATTGAGTTGGGGTCAAATGTTTACTTTAAAATGCAACCATTGCTCTAACTTGAGATACAAAACAAACAAGCTTAATATAATTTATAACTCCATTTATCATATATTCATAATTATTGTTTACTCTTTTTAAGAAGTTATAATAAGTGAGAATACACATATGCTTGTAACAAATGCAAATCAACAACAAAACTAAATTAATATCAATGCATAACTATATACAAAAAAATAAAAAACTTAAAGCGTGCACTCGAGTACTCATATTAGTAACACAACAGGTGTTACATGTGGATCAAGATATGCTTATCCTTACGTAGTAAATAAACTCATCATAGATACCAGGACTAAATTTTGTATATACGCCAGACGCACGTTTCGTCTACAAAAGACTCATCAGTGACACTCAAATCCAAAAAAGTTCAAAAGTCCAAATAAAGTACGAAGTTGAAGAGCATTGAGGAACAAAATTCCTAAAAGTTTTGCCAAATACAGCTAAGGTTATCTATGCCCGAGGTAGAAAACCCTTAGTATTTAAAAAAAATCAAAAAATCACCACCGGTTTTTGATGGGTTTCGTATTGATCAGTCTCGAGTTTTCTGTGTTGTTATGTGTTTACTGATGTTTTCTGTGTTTGTTATGTGTTTACTGATGTTTTCTGTGTTTGTTATGTGTTTACTGATGTTTTTTGTCTTTTTTGTTGTCGTTCTATTTTCGACTCATGAAAATAAATGCCTTTTGGTATCTTTCGCATCATCCCACTGTGGGACTGGACTCAGCCTTATAAAGACTTTTCTAAAAAGGAACTTTAGCAGGACCTCTAGTTTTCAGAATCGAAAAGATTGTGAAATATAGGAATATCTATAATAATCTCAATCACAAGGTTCGTAACGAAATTTTGTTATTTTGACAGTAAGGAAAAAAATCATTTTTCATCTTTAAATGTTTTATATGTTAGTCACGTTCCTTTATTTCGAGGTAAATTCATATATTTCCAAATCGGCGTCCAATTTTACGTTTTCAAGATTTCAAATGACCACAATTCTAAATGTCGAGGATAGATTGTCTGGGAATTTCATATTTTGTCTGGGAATTTCTGATATTTTCTTGGAATTTCAGCTATTTTTGTCTAACACAACTATTTTCTTGTACCATGTGAAGAACATCGCCAATAGTTGTCGTATGTCATATCTCAATGTTTTTCTTTATTTGAGCAATTTGACTCAACATACCAGTAGTTATAAGCATTTTTTGGTCCGTCTTTTTTGTTTGTTAAACAAACTGCAAAAATAGTTCTGTTATTGAAAGTTTGAATAGCAGGACATCCTGAACCAACATAAACTTATTTGTATCCGAAATACAATGCATAACTTTACATTCGGTTGACATTTGGTCCTTCTTATTTAAGTTTATAGAAATAAAAACACTATTGTTTTTAAATTGCGGTTCCGAGTTATCTGTAAACATTGATAATGTGGTTAAATGTTCAGGTTCTATCATTATTCAAAATGAACTAAGATCGATAGGACATCGATTAGAAGGAGACTAAGGTCGATAGGACATCGATTAGAGGAGACTAAGATCGATATGACAACGATTAGAGAAGACTCGGATTGAAATGACATCGATTAGAGGAGACTAAGATCGATAGGACATCGATAAGAGGAGACTAAGATCGATAGGACATCGATAAGAGGAGACTAAGATCGATAGGACATCGATTAGAAGAGACTCGGATCGATATGACATCGATTAGAGGAGACTCGGATTGATATGACATCGATTGGAGGAGACTCGGATCTATATGACATCGATTAGAGGAGACTCGGATCGATATGACATTGATTAGAGGAGACTCGGATGGAAAGGACTTCAATTTGGTAATATATATATGGGGTGACATTTGACGTCGATTAGAGGGTTTACATATTTATTCTTGAATGTAGTCAGCAATTCAGATTTGAAGAACCAACGCATGCTGATGAAAGTATTATAGTGGTAATCACTATACTCACTGACATACAAGTGAGAGGTTTAGTTAGCTTTAAAAACATGTTTAAACCCATCGCATTTTTGCGCCTGCTCCAAGTCAGGAGCCTCTGGCCTTTGTTAGACTTGTAGGATTTTTGTTTTTTGTTTCTTTTATATATTTCAGAGTGAAGTATAGCGTCCGGTGATTATCACTGAACAAGTATACATTTTTGTTTCGGGGCCAGCTGAAGCACGCTTCCGGGTGCGGAATTTCGCTGCATTGAAGACCCATAGGTGGCCTACGGCTGTTAACTGCTCTTTGTTCGAATTGGTGTCTCTTTGACGCATTACCAATTTCCATTCTCAATTTAAATCCACCATTTTCTACATAAGAAAATGCCTGTACCAAGTCAGGAACACAAAGTTGTTATCCATTCGATTGATGTGTTTGAGCTTTTGATTTTGTCATTTAAGGGACTTTATGTTTTGAATTTTCCTCGGAGTTCATTTTATTTTTGTGATTTTACTTGTTTTTAGTTAACATCTGGTATTACGATAATGATATACAGCAAATTTATCGATAGTCAATAAGTATGTGCATTTTTTTGCACCAAGATTGATCACATTTACTAATTAAAAGGAAAATGACAATCACATTTCATATTGATGAATAATATTACATCATACGGATCAAATTTTTATAACTTTTTTTTTTATGCCAAAAATGATATTTATACCTAACATATATCAGATGTAATGTTGCTCGTGCAGTGCATATGTAATTTTCTTTCAATTATCTGAAATTTACAATAATCTTTTCTGAAAATCTATCGAACGAATTTTACAAATTCCAGATATATACAACTTTAACTTAGGAGAAAGTTCATGGATAGAAATGTTTATATATACGTTGTAATTTTATCTATTTTTACTAAAATATCCAATATGCCTTAAGAATCTTATATAAATAAGTAGTTATTGTCAAGAATTTCAATAACGGCCGTGAAACAAACTAATCTAGATAAACATATATAACATTGCATATTCAAGAACACAGAACACAGAAATTCATTAATCTTAGATTTGAGATGATCTGTGGGACAATTAAAACACTCAAATATTTAAATAGACAATATAGACAATATTTTATTCGCACAAACACATTTACATTAAATGGTTATGGCATACAAAGTTAAGACAATAAACTTACAATAGTTAAATTGATTACAATTATATTAGAGTGACAGTGGTATTCACAGCAAAGAAGAAAAAAGTAATAAAGATGTAAATATGATGAGAAACAGTACAAAGAAAAGGTGTGTAATGAGTTGGATAATTGTGTAGACTCCAATCCTAAAGTTTTCTGGAAATTGATTAACAAACTTGACCAGTCATCAACTTGTAAAACAAACTAATCATTACCTTATAATTCTTTTAAGGAACACTTTGAAAAACTAACTCTTGAACATCCCGAAGTGAATCGTTTTTCAGGAAAATGCCACGAAAATCTTTGAAAGTCTAAAGGCTAAATTACCTTTTAATAATGATATAAATGAGCTTTAATGGTGTAATCACACCAAGTGAAGTCGTAAAGGCCATCAAATCACTAAAGAATGGTGAAAGTCCATCCTTTGGTTTTTAATCGAATGAGATGATAAAAAATGGTACCAACTCTATATTTCATATAAAATTTATGAAAAAAATGCTTGGGGTCACTGTAAAACTTCCAACCATGCATGTCGTAGTGAGCTTGGTAGACTCCCTTAAAAGCTTAAATTTTGTTGTCTTCCATGAAATTTTTAGATCAATTAATCTCATCTAACAAGATCTTAGCTCATGACATATTAATTCAAACAAGAGAAAACAACCTATGGACAAGTACTGTGAAGAAATGTATCCAAAGTCTGGCTTTCTCGTATTTAACATCTTTTAATGTGCCTATTAAACCTATGCTTGCTCAAATAAAACAACGAATTCATGACCAAATTTACTGACAAGAACATAATTTATATATATTACAGAATCCTAAATTATCATTTTTTTTCATATTTTTTTTTCGAATAAACGTGCACACTATGTTTACCAGTTGAATATGTTGAAAGATAGGGCACCTTTGTCAAAGCTATTGCTAAGTGCACACAATCTTAAGCTTGACAAAAACTTATCTTGCACTGCTCAAAATATGGACCACTAAGAAAAGTTCTTATATTAAATTGTCCAATTCTTAAAATTATGGAAAACAATCCAAAACTGAATATATCAAACTACCACTAAATAGACTTAAGCAATACTGTAATAATGTGTTATAGTAGTCTCAGAGCAAGTGTAGAAAAACACTTAGATTAATATCATCTTTTACTGATTAATCAATCATTTGAATTAAGGAAAAATGTCCTATAATGATCTATAATAAATGAGTAATATGAACAATTTGAAGCTATAACATACCGTTGAACAAACTTATATCAGTAGCCTATTCTAAATTAATCTATATATATTGATATATTTATACTTGAACTGCACCGGTTCATTGTTCGAAATATGCCTGCAGTATTGCTTAATTGCTGCATCATTACAATTTGTATACTAGTTGTATGGGCCGTTGCCAATTATTGTAATTGAGTTTGTGCCAACAAAATATTTGTATTTGTATGTTGTGATTATTGTTCTTGTGTTAATGTATGTTTTGATATTCGGTCTAAATCTCTCTAAAAATTCCGGAAGTTTTCATGGTTTAGCCGTCGTTGTAATTAATTTTGTGTTGGTCATAGAAACGTTTGAAAACAAGACAATTTTCGTTGTAATTACAAGGACATGTTTGACCTTGAATTTAAGGAAAACATATCTTGATTTCTTGCTAAATTCCCCTTTAAATACTCCTTTGCTTTCTCTGAGCGTTAAGTATGAGTGCTGCTGCAGATCTTAAAAATCAAGGCAACAAATATTTTGCTAATAGAAGTTTTGATTCGGCGATTAATTGTTATTCAAAAGCTATCGTAAGTGAATGAAATAATGACTGAATAATGAAAAAAAAATAAACACTTGTGCCAAATTTGTTGATCTTCTTTTCATTGAGACTACAACATACATGTAGTACACCAGCTATGTTGAAAAAAACTGTTATAATGTAAAGACTATTTGTGCAATCTTGTCCCCAGCTGATCTGTCCCCAACTTAATCCAATTAAAAGTTGAATTACATGTACACATGAACATGATCATGGTGATGAAAAATGTGTAACTTTCATGACTTTTTTTAAAATCATATTTAATAGGACTTTACCTTACTACAGATTCATTAGCATAACATATAGTGGCAGCTGAGGTTGAAACAAACATTTTTTTTTCTCAGGGTCCAAAACAAATAATTTTTTTCACCAAAAACTGGCAACAAACTTTTTTTTTCCAAAAAAAAACATAATAAAAATATTGAGTAATAAATCAAAAAGGAAGACGAAATGACATAGCTATGCACAAATTGTGAACATGGTGAACATAAATGTTTCCTCCTAAATTTAAAAAAAAAAAATTGTTTTGTGACTGTGAGGAAATTACATGTAAAATTTATGTCTTTTTTTCAGTTGAAAAGTCCTAATACATCAACTTACTTCACAAACAGAGCATTATGTTATTTAAAAATGAAAAAGTGGGATTTAGCTCAACAAGATTGTCGTCGTGCCTTAGATTTAGACAGATCTTTGGTGAAAGGACATTTTTTCATGGGACAAGCCTTGGTTGAGCTTTGCTTGTATGATGAAGCTATTGCAAGTTTGATGAGAGGTAAATATTAAATAAGTATATATATGAATCAATATACAAATTGAAAACTTTTTCTGTCAATTCTGAAATTACATATATTATTTATAATCGTTTGTTAAAAATATGACAACTCAAGAATTACATTTTTTATGATTTAAATTTTAAAATACACCAAAAAAGAAAATGAGGATAAACTCATAAAAATACAGTACTTGAAAGGCCACACTATAATAGTATAGAGAATGGAACATTTGATTTAAAATATTGAGGCTGAAAAAAAAATTCACAAAATTACTGTGTATGCCATCTTATGGTTATTACAATGAAACATTTGTTCTGGTTACTTATATTCTAACTAGTGTCTTCTTCGAAGCTTTAATACAATTAGTTGTATTTTACTGCATATCTTTTTGCTATCAATTTTATGAACAATATTGTTGCAACAAATACATTTTGTAAGGAATGTTGTCTAGTGTTTGCAATACTTGTTCCTTGAATGTTGTTTTTTCCCATAGGGTACTTGCTCCTTGTTTCAGTATTTTTTTTGGTGTTTCATGCAGATAGAGTCAACACATGTGACCACAACCCATGCATCCTTTTATCATTATCTGACTTACCTCTTTACTTAGTCTGATATATCCATTTATCATGTTAATGAAACCAGTTTTTTTTTTATGTTCAACATAACTTTCTAAGGGGTTAAGATTGTGTCATATAAAAACAAAGCAATCATTTGGATTTTATTTGACCTTTTTATTATGTTGCAGCAAATGATTTAGCCAAAGAACAAAAGTTAAACTTTGGAGATGATATAGCAGGTGCTCTTAGAATGGCCAAGAAAAGAAGATGGAATGCAATAGAAGAAAAACGTATTAAAGAGGAAATAGAATTACAGTCTTATATAAATAATCTCATTATTGAAGACAAAAAGAGGCAAGTCTTTATTATAATCAATCATAAGTATTAAAAGAAGATGTTACATTATTTTTCATATAACTGAATGGAGAGTTGTCTCATTGGCATTTGTACCAAATCTTTTTATCTCTACATGTACATGTATATATAGTTTTGAAACTCAAGGAATCCTCTGTCATTTTTTTGTAAATTATCAAGAACCCATTCTTACTGATTTAAAAATAAAAAGATATGATATGATTGTCAATGAGACAACTATCCATCAGAGTCCATATTACATGGATGTAAGCAGCTACAATTGTATAGGTCACTTTCCGGCCTTCACCAGTAAGCTAAATGTCCTGACATGTCAAAATGTAAAAAAAGAAAAAGCATTTATGATCCTGATTTGAGACAGGCACATACAGAACATGGCAGGGTTAAACATGATTTTTTGAGCATTAAGGGGTCTAAATCATTTTTTTTTAAATTTAATATAGGATTTCTCTATATTTTTCTATAAATGAATTTTGTCTTATACTTAATAGAAAAATGAAATAAAAAATGGGGTCAAAGTTCATTTAAACTCTCAATCTGCCTTCAAAAGAAGCATACATTTTTGTTAATGTCCTTTTTTTCTGTTGAACTAATAGGAGAAAAAGGCGGTAATATCGAAATAAAAAAAGAACTTAATTACAGAAATCGCTTAAATTTTACAATTATTCAGGTTATGTACAGCTTATTCGAAAAACAACAATAAAGAATATAGGTCATTAATGAGTTAAAAAGATATTTAAATTTTAATGCCAAAAGTGGCATTTTTGCACCAAAGGGAGATAATTTGGAGCTTTTTCAATGATATCTACATTTTAAATGTCACCTGGGCCAACACGACTTGATTTTTTGGAATGATTTTTGTACCATATGATAAAGTAACAACTACTCAAGGTAATAAATCAAATGTGTAATGAAAAATTAATTATTTTTATTTTTTCTGAAAATCTTATACCTGCGAGCCTCCTTAAACCCTCAAACTAACATCAGACGGTGTTATAACAACAAAACACACCATAAACACAAAAATTAAAAATCAGTTGGTAACAGCTTGACTTATCATGATCAGATACCCCTGAAGCATAAGAAACAACTAAGAAAAACACACAAAAGTGAAAAGACGCAAATTAGTGATCTTAGAATACAGTGTTAACAAAACTAAACTGCATGTATTTAAATCAATTGTTTTTTTTATAAAAGATATATATGAAAAATATGATATATTATATAACAATAGAATAATGTGTTATAAAAAATGACTTTTGTTGAATTTAGATGTTGGTCTTTTTGTCAAAAAGAAGTAAAATTATTTTAAGGCAGACTATGTTACATGTCAGTGCATTGTATTCATTAAACAGTGCATTGTATTTGTACCTTATAAAAGATAAATAAGTTTAATGTACATGGCAATCATTGTTCTACAGGAAACTGGAGAAACTTTGTGAAGAGACCTCTGACCAAGAAAGTTTTACAGAAGTACAGAATGCATTAGAAGAAGATAATGTAAGATAAACAGAATATAATTTACTGGTACAGGGATCAATATTTCTGTAAAAGTCAAGTTAGCACATTTTAAAACAGTTATAAATTTTTTCTTTCGTAGAAAATTAATAGGTTGTGTTTTAATTTTTTCCACACAAATGTAAGGAGTTTAAAATAAAACATCATTATATTGTGTATTATATGAGTATGCTTTATTGTCCATTTCATTAGCCACAGATAGAACAAAATGATTTTTATGCCCCACCTACATGTATGATAGTAGAGGGGCATTATGTTTTCTGGTCTGTGCTTCCATTCGTTCCTTCGTCCATTCCTTCCTTTGTCCATCCGTTCGTTCATCTGTCTGTCTGTCTGTCCCGCTTCAGGTTAAAGTTTTTGGTCAAGGTAGTTTTTGATGAAGTTGAAGTCGATTGGACTTCAAACTTTGTACACATGTTCCATATGATATGATCTTTCTAATTTTAATGCCAAATTAGAGTTTTTACCCCAATTTCACAGTCAATTGAACATAGAAAATGATTGTGCTAGTGGGGCATTTGTGTACTGGGGACACATTCTTGTTTATTAATTCTTTAGTATAATTTGTCTAAGCCTATTTGTTTTATATCATATTTCCCCAAAATAAGGATTTTTTTAGTACATTCAACACTGCTTGTTGAGTGGTTTATAAATTAATACATGTATTGAGTAAAATTTGATACAATGATTTATTTCTTACAGGACACAAGAATAAAAGATGTTAATGAGTTATTTTCCCAGTTAGACCACAGACGAAAGGTAGATCATTATTGTAAATTTGAAATAAAAACTTACATATACATACATAAGTTTTTCTACTAAGTTTTTATTCAATAGATATAAGAAAATATGATATGAGTGCCAATGAGACAACTCTCAAACCAAGTCACAATTTGTAAAAGTAAACCATAGGTCAAAGTATGGTCTTTAACACAGAGCCTAGGCTCACACAGAAAAACAAGCTAAAATGGGACCCAAAATTGCTAGTGTAAAACAATTCTAAAAGGAAAACCAACAGTCTAATCTATATTAAAAACAAGAAGCAAGAAAACATGTATGAACCACAATGTGTTACCACATCAACATAAAACAACCAAGTTTTTCTGCTGAATTTTTATTTGAGACAAGGTCTCTAATAACAGTGTTCTCCCCTGGATTTCGGGATAGCACCAGGGTAACGTGGGCCTGGTAAAATAATTTGTACAATGTGTAGTGCTGTGTTGCTTTGCTTACCTTTATTTCTAGATACTGTTGTTTTCATTTCTTTTGTTTTGTTTAAATACTGTGGTACTGTGTTAGTCAGAAAATTATTGGTAAAAGAGAAGTAAATCAATAAATAATAATTTTTATACTTGGACATCTTTTTAAAATAAATAAACATGATTCATTACTATAAAATAATTAGAGTTAAAACCTATGATCAATTAAAATAAAATATAATTTAAAGGTTCAATTGATTTTTTTTTCTATTTTCTAGTTTTGTATATATATATTGCAAAAGCAAATTTACAGATCTAACATTGTTGGGTTGATGTTTAGACCAGTTGTATATATATATAAAAGGATTTCTGTCTTGAGGAGACTTAAAATTTACAAGAACTAATATTGATTTATTACTTGAACCAGTTTCCATCTTAACTTCTACTAAAAAAAAACATATACTTTTTAACATTTTGCCATAAATATAGATTTCATGTAATTAAAATATTGACCTTTCTTGTGTATTTGGTGGTGACCAAACATAGATACAACCTAAATGCTGCACTAAAAAATTGATCTTTATTTGTAATGATTCATATAAAAAGAATTTTCTAGTTAAGTAACCATTTTCAATGTCAACAACAAAGTCTCCCCCCCCCCGCCTAAATAAGTAGATATAAACAAATTTTAGCATGTGCTTATGGAGATTGTTTACTATTTCATTTATTTGAAGGTACAGTCATGCTTTTTATTATTAAATAGATTGCAATTAATTGTAAATAAACTTGAATTTTAAACTTGATTTAACTGGGTCAAGTCATCTGTTTTGACGGACAAGCTGAGGCCGTAGTTATTTGTGATAATAAAATTAGAATATCTTAATTAAAACCTGAGACTACAATAACACAGTTATAGTAGCCTCAGTTAAAACACAAAACAATCATGTTACAAGTGTTGATTACATGAATTAAATTAAATCAACAAGGTTAACCTCATAAGTAAATTGATCATGTGGTGTAAACAATCTGGGTTAGAACTGGTTTGAACTGGTCAAATTTCGTTCGAAAATTTTAGCACCACAGATAAGAATAATACATCGGGGTAAGACTGATAGAACCACGGTAAAAAATTATACATCGTTGAGATGTGAGACGTGAGACCTCTTTGGCTGACTATATCTGTACAACATATTACTTATTTGTAGATATTGAGATTGCTGATATAGATTTTTACAATATTTTCTTTTGATGGACCTCACTTTATACTTCTCAAGACAGGATTATTCATGTAATATCAATGCTATTTCTTTGTAAATATCCAGTTCAATTTTGAGAACCAGTTTAACAGAACATACTAGCATTTGAAGAAATGAAACCATAGACATAAATGGGTATAAAGATTCAGTTTTTCTGTTGTTTCATTTTTGGCATTTCTACTGTTATTTCAGACAAGAGATGTTCCTGATTATTTATGTGGGAAGATAAGTTTTGAATTGATGAGGGAACCAGTCATTACACCCTCAGGAATAACATATGATAAAAAGGACATTGTGGAACATCTACAGGTATACTATGTCAGAACATAAGAACATTATTTGGTTTTGTAGACTATGTTTCTTATATGCTATAGAAGAAGTAGACTTATGTACTACATTTGTTACTACATTTAAACATTCTAATCCATAGGCGGATCCAGGGGGCCCCCCTTTTGTGGGAAAAATTTGGTTGATTATATAGGGAATCACTGAAGGATGACTGGAGTGGACCCCCCTTAGGTCAGTCATCAGGCCCCCTCCATTTAGGAAAAGTTCTGGATCTGCCACTGTAATCTATTGCAGTATGATCGTATCCATTTGTTTAAAACTACATATAGATATAAGAAGATGTGGTATGAGTGCCAATGAGACAACTCTCCAGAGACCATCCGATATGATATTCAGAACATCATTGATCTATAACAATGTATATGATTGGAGTAAATTGAATCTAGGTAACAGTTTCTATGTGGAGATTATTTGTTTATATTTTATCAATGATATCAATACATAAGATTATGCCATTACATACAGCAAATCAAGATGTGCAACCAAACCAAAACAACAACATTGCTCAGGTCTGGATAGCAAGTCTTTTTCAATGGCAGAATCAGATGCTAAAGCATTAAAGTTTTTTTTTTCATCTTCAAATTCAAGAAGTCTTTAAAGGAGAGGGTGGAAAGGTGTTGTATGTTATAACTTGAAATGATCATTTTCTACATTACAGAGAGTTGGCCACTTTGACCCAGTAACTCGTACAGATCTGACACAGGACCAGCTGATTCCAAACCTTGCAATGAAAGAAGTAATAGATACATTTTTAGAGGAAAATCCCTGGGCTGAAGATTATTGAAATATGTAGTGTGTTAATTAATCAAATTAAGAAGTAATTTATACATTAAGTATACTACTCCAGATTAGAGGCAATGATATCATCAGGTTCTGTGAAAAAACAGAGATGTTAAGTTTCATCATAATCATAATCATAATGGTCATTGTCATCATAATCATTATCATCTTTTTCATTATTACCATTTTTAATATTTTTATTGTTTTCATTATCACTCAATTGTGTTTTTATACACCAATCAAAGCCAGGATGTTTTATGGTATACCATTGTCCATCCATCCCTCCATCATCATTTAGTGTGCTACCTCAAATTTGCTTGAACCATTAGTACTAGTATTGATGGAAGAATGCGTCCTATTTCCTTTTCCTTTTTGGCATATTGCATACAAAGTCACAAACCACAAAACAAGTCAGTGTTACAGCAAGTTATAGCTATACTGTAAGCTTTGCATTTGTAGGGATAGGTATTCACATATAACACATTCTTCTATGATAAATATTCAGTTCAGGTAATATCACCTGATTATATCTCAAATAATTTTAAAACTTAAAAAAAGTATCTAATTTAAGTCTCTAAGTCCTGCTTATATTTAGATATATTTTGATTGATTTGCTTTCATTTTGTATGTAAGATAAAAAATAGAGATGCTGTACATTTTCTATTGATATTTTCCTCCTATACATGGTATGAATTTAAATATAGATATAGTGTGTTTTTAATGAAAGAACAATAACAGATAATAAAGTAATATGCCAAATTCTCAATATACCAATTTAAGTTCATACACAATAAGAAAAATCACACTGAATTTGAGCTGATATTTCAATGTCTAGTACTGATTTCCTCTTGATTAAATTTTTCTGTTTGTGATGGTCTTAAAGAATTAAGTGATTCAGTCTGACACAACCAAAATTTATCTAAGAAAGTCAAATAGAGATGTTCAAATACCCTCTAAAACTGTTCAGTAATTATAATATACTTCAATTGATTTTCTTGGGTAACATGACAAAAATGCATTTTTTTGTAAACTTTATATCCACCTTTATTGTTTCTAGTCATAACAAGCATTTATTTATCACATCTATCACATGTAAAAAGTTTCCCCTTATATCAAAGGAAGTTTTACATTTGAAAAAATGACAAGGAAAGTAAAAAGTGTGAGGTTTGATGTGTATGAAATAGATAATCATTGTACACTGACTTTCTGTTAAGAAATCAACTTAAGGTGGTACCTAACACTACAAGAAGATAACTCTGTAAAATCAGCAGAACGTATTATTGACGTTATGTTCATTAGGGAATATTAAGCTTCTGAATGATCAAAATAAGTGTTTGTCAAACTTCTTTATAACCAGTGTAATTTTTGTGATAAAATGGTTGGTTTAAATTTTTTGAAATTTTTATATTTTTGTTAAAGGGTCAAAGCAAATTCTTTGTCAAAATTTTAAGAAAATTAAACGAGCCAAATTAATTTCAGTTAAAGTGTTAGGTACTACCTTAAAAGTAACCAAATAACTGAGGATTGGAAGAATCTGATTGGACCCATGATTTCTGTTAATCTCTTAAGTCATCTATTGCCCCAATTAGGTTGTTTTCAATACAAAAAGTAATGATTATAGTATAATTCACCCTCACACTGTCACAGTACAAGGTTGTTCATATTTTTGTTTTTATGTTAGATATTTTAGCACTGCATTTGATAGGTATACCTGGCCTTCTTGAAAAAAAGAAAGATAATGATACAAATGTTTGTCATGGGTGGAACAAATTTAAAGATACATGTACTAGGCTTTTAATGCAAAGGATGAATAATCTTGGTCATTGAAGTGAAGAAAAAAGAAAAAAAGTTCATAGATTTGTATTCATCTTCATTTCTGATTGTAATGTGTTATGTCTATTACTGTGTTAACATGCTTAAGACTGAATGATTTGTGTCTTAACTTATTGATACGTGTGAGATGTGTGTGTTGTATATGTTTGAATGTATTTGTGTAAGGAGTATGAATATTCTTATTTTTCCATCTGTGATATTATGTATATTGTTATATAAATATTAAGAATAAAGGCTTTAGAAACTATAAATGATGCATCTTTGTTTACTGACCATAGGAACTGAAAACAACTTGGAAACTAAACATTGATGTTTCACTAAAAGTTAATAATTCATCCATACTAATTGATAAATAAAAAAACATATGCTTTTAAGAGATTTATCTTTTCTGAGTTATTTCAGTGGTATAATGCAAATGATGAAATTTAAATTGCAACTCTCAAGTGAGAGGTTCAGCTATCTATAAAACCAAGTTTAAGCCACCATTTTCTACATAAGAAAATGCTTTTACCAAGTCAGGAATATGACAGTTGTTATTCATTTGTTTGATGTGCTTGAGCTTTTGATTTTGCTTTTTCATTGGGGACTTTCCGTTTTGAATTTTACTCGGAGTTCAGTATTCTTGTGATTTCACTTTTTAAAACATGTAGGTTTCATAGTCAGTTAGTTGATCATAAATGAAGGGAAAGAGCGAAATTTCTTCATGAAAATGATGTGTTCATTGCTAGAACAAAAACAGGGGCGAAAGAAATAATATGTTCAACTGCACATCAAATGCCATGATTACCAAAAGAATTTAATTCAATTGCAAAATATTAATTGATTTTTTGCCATTGCTCGGTACACTGCATCACAAATTGTACATGAAAGCATTCCGCACAGTTGCTTCAATTTGATATTTTTTTGTTAATTGCAAAGGAAAACAATTTAAGTTAGCAAAACTTGTATAACCACGCTTTCCATATAATTGAGGAGAGCTTATAATTAACTATTGGTTTATATCTTAATCTGTCTACATTTGGATTTTACTTAAAATATATTAGGTTCCATTATTTCAGTCAACTATTCGTGAGGTAGACTGTAAAACTTATGTAGTGTCGATTTTACTCCCTAATAATTTGGTGTATGTTTTATACCGTATGAACATTCTGAAAACACCATAGAGAGAGGGTATGTACTTCAAACTTTGAAGTTTGAATCATAATGTTAATTATAGATCCAAGATAACAGTGAAAAAATAATAGATTCAAGTTTGAAATCCTCTGTCAATAGCGAGGAACAAATCGATATAATTAGTTATCAAAGGTACCAGGCTTATGCTTTATTACGCCAGCCGCGCATCTCGTCAACATAAAGAGTCATCAGTGATGTTCAGATCAAAATATCTATAAGCCAAACAAACACAAAGTTGAAGAGGATTGAAGACCCAACATTCCAAACAGTTATACCATATACGGCTTAGGTAATCTATGCATGGGATAAGAAAATCTTTAGTAATTCGAAAAAATATAATTTTGTAAACAAGAAATTTATATATTATGACTTTATAATTGATCTTCATGTCAACGCTGAAGTGCTGACTACTGGGCTGGTTATACCCTCGCGGACGAAACGTCCACCAACAGTGGCATCGACTCAGTGGTGTAAATAGTAATAAAAGGTACCAGGCGTATAATTAAATACGCCAGACCCTCTAGGTTGGGTAGTATCATCAATATAAAATCTCATTTGGATATATGACATGGAAGCATTGACTAAATATTGTTTATTGAATGAGAGGACATCATCAATACATCTGCAAATTGGAAAAAAAAACCATTTTTTTGTTTTGTAAATGGCATTTTTCTTCAAGTCGGCCAGCAAGAGGGCACAATTAGTACCCATAGACATATCGTATATCTGTTGAAATGCGAATTACCAACCTCAATTTGGTTGAACAGATAGGGACTTTTAATTGGTGGTCTGACACCATACTGATATCATCCTTTGTGTTTTTCTTTTAATGATCAGTGAGCTTTTATTTACTAGTAACAAAGAAACCATATTGAATAAAACAAATAAATCATTATGCGATCACTGCCATCCGATTTCTTTGGGTTAAACGAACTCATACAATCGGTAATAGAAACTAACCCGTACCTGAGATGGAGTCTGGTATCTTCACAGTTGTAGGGTAAACGACTGTGCGGGACCCTCGTGGGTAATGAACGTGGCAACAAAGTATTCTTAACTGGGTAATTATCTCGAGATAACTTTTCAGTACGACTGTCTTTTAATTTAAGAAAATATCTGTTTGATTTCATTGCCATATATAATAACGTGTGATACACGTGTAAAAATATAATTTACCAGTAAATGCATTTATAACCTAGAGTTATAGTGTCAAAGACTAGCAATCAACGAACTTTGAGCAGAACTATTGTACTCAGACTCAGTAATTTACCAATCAATATACTTGATTAAGAAAGATTCTATATTTTGCAGATTTTAGGAATACTGCTTTATCAAAAGTTGCTAAGACAGGGCTAAACCAATCAAATTAAGGTCATCACTCAAGAAATTTTACCGTCGCCATCATGAGCTGATTGGCCATTATGACAAAAGAGTGTCAGAAATCATATCTAATACTTTTCAATAGTCATAATAACCTTCCATCCTTACCGAACTGAACAAAGAAATAACACGACGGATGCCGTATACGGTGCAGGAAATGCCAACCCTTCCGGAGAACATGATTTCCCTCCCGGATTTTAGTGGAGTACGTGTTGTTTCTTTTTTTATTATTTATAACTGTTGATGTTAATGTCTTTTGGATTTGTGAGTCTTTGTTTACTCATTGGTTTTGATTGTTATTGTCTTAGGTGAAATCAGCAGTAAAAAGAATAAGAGCTTTTACACTCTTACATTAATTGAAAATCATTTAGCAAAACAGAAATTCCATGTCTTCTTATTTTAATAAACTATTACTCAATTAATGTATACTGTTTGAAAGACACTACTAATTGTTATTGTGAAAAGCATTGCGTATTTGATGACAATCGATATAATTGCTTCCCTATATATGAAACAACAATAGAAAACACGGTAAATATGAAAAAAAATAACAAAATTGTAATTTGATTGTATCTGAATTTATGATTATTTTTTTAGGCAATTTTCGAAAATATTTTAAGTTAAACTATTTTTCATTATTGTTTTAATATTACCTGAGATAAATCTATGATAATCTAGAAAAAATAATTATACAACTCCTACGATGATGTAGGTGTCGTTTTTTTAGCTATTTTATTTGTTTTATTCAATCTTTTTAAAACTATTAATGTCAAATGAAAGTTATAACTTTTATTCTATATACCACTATTTACGTTTTTGTTTGTTTTCTGCATGAGTTACTAAATAACTGCGATGTTTCAGGTGCAGACGTCATTAAATCAAATGCAATGTTTAACATTTTTCAATGACTTAACGTGGACCTGTACGCCTCTCGCAGACTGACTTGTGTCAAAAAGAACAATAGAAATTATAGCTTGATGGCACTGCAATCTTTCAATAATATATTTAAACATAAAGGAATGATAAATAATATTCTAATACAACTTGGATGTAACAATTTTTTCCATTGGCTTAAAGTTGCCGTCAAATCCACAGTTGACCAGGCGTAACTAAGGAGGAACCCGCCATTTTGAATTGATGAATCAACAAATGTTCGAATACTACTATATAATCGAAAATAAAACAACAACTTCCTCGAATTCGCCGTTGTAATGTAATTTTATCTGAATTTGAAGCGTACAGGTAACGTAATATCCTTCAGTTTGTAAGTTTTCATTTGTATGACGTCACGTTTAGCCATCACGTCTTTGTGCCAAAATCATTCATGAAGTTTCGCGGATTTTTTTTATTAGACAAATTTAGACATTTTTTCAAGTTTTATCGTATTTTTTCTTTTTGTAATGCATTAGAATCGGAATAACAGTACTGTAGTTGAAGAGTTGCCACCGTCAATTTTGATTTGACGGTCGCAAATCTCCGTTTTACTGTCTCCGCTAAGCGTCGCCAGTAAAACTGCATTTGCGACCGTCAAATCTTCAATTGACGGTGGCAACTCTTCAACTACAGTACTGTTATTCCTTAAATGTTTCAATTAACTGTTGATAGAATCAAAGCATAACATACAGATATTATTGATTTATTCAAAATAAATTTTCTGCATGCATTTTGTTTTGTCAATTTGTTTTACAACCATATCATCACCGCTAAGCCACAAATTATAAAGAAACATATATAAATAGGCTGAATTTTAAAAGAAATAACAATATGATTGATGAAAAGAAATCTTCCGTTTTTCGTTAGTTTACAAAACAGTGGAAAACTGAAAACGGTAGCCAAACCTCTCACTTGTATAAAAATAGCATCAAATTTCATTATATAATGACAACGGTGTTAAACAAAACAAACAGACTAATAGGTAAAAATGTCAAAAAATGGGGTACAACAGTCACCATTTGTGTTATAATCTTAAACTCTATAAAACAAACAAATATTTAACAAAGAAGCACAATGTTCTTTCACTCATTATAAAGTTCCCACTATGTTGACAATGTAATCCGTTTGTGAATATATAAATAACTCTACTGAATATAAATTCTTATGGTTATCCATATGGTACGACTAAATATGTGATAGGATAAAGGAACGTACGTATCGCGTATTAATAAGTGAATTTCAAACCTCAAAAACACAGATAGCTCAGATTTGTTGATAAAAAGTACTTGATAAACCAAACTTATTGCAAACATTGTCCAGCACTACATAACTATAACAAAAAATACCACCAAAAATGTTGCTCTCTTTATTCCATTATGAAATTTAACCAAACTTGTTTTACTGTCACTAAAGGGTGTATCTTAGTTAAACAACATATGCGCATCATTGCCTAAGTACACATTGAATATAAAATACTAAAGTACTGCTTTGGATAAATATTAATATTCTATAGGTAGCATGCATTCGGTGCAATTTCAAGTCACATCAAACTGGTTTTACCACTGGCGAAATGGTTAAAAGCATACAAAGTACCCTTATTATTAGAGCGTCATTGATTTTTTAGATGAAACACGCGTCTCACGAATCAAACCTCAATCCTTTTATATACGATGAGGTTACTTACAATCATTGGGTCGATGTCACTGCTGGCGGAAGTTTTCTCCATGATGGTATCACCGACCCAAGCCTCAACACTTTTTTGTTGATGAAGTGTTTTTGGTATAGTCAGAATTGCAAAAGAACTGCTTACATTGTTTTCTTCAAAATACACCGTAAGACCTTTCGTAATTGTATGTCCTCAAAACTCGTCGATTTCTAACTTTATTTGACTTATTCAACATTTTTAACCTGAGGATTTTTCATGAGTCTTTTTTAGACAAAACACGAGTCTGGCATACAACATGTAAATCCTGGTAGTGAATTTATTTATTTGTTTTCCTTCAATCCCTCATAATGAAATCAACTAATTTTAGATGTTTGTTGTCGAAGATAGCATTTTCATGAACTGAATGACATGTAATTGACCAAAAAACATTTTTTACAATTATAGTCAAAAGTAAATTCACAATAATACTTATAATAGTCCTAAATCAAATGGCAAAATCAAAAGCTCAAACACATCAAACGAATGGATAACAACTGTCATATTGTTGACTTGGTACAGGCATTTTCTTATGAAGAAATGTAATATTCTGAAATGAAATGAAAATATAGAAAAAATCAAACAAAGACAGAAAAGACATGGTGCCAACAGGTTTGTTACCAGTTATCAGCAGAAAAGACCATTTTTGTTTTAAATTTTCATCCTAGTTTACAATATATCTATTGGATTATGTACAACAGTTACATAAAAATAATATTTTAAAAAGACCATTCTGTAAGATACCAACGTTCGATGAGTGTGAAAGTTTCAATCATGAAATTTAACATCTTTTCGGTAAACAGTATCTGTCTGTTATGGATGATATATTTGAAGAAAACAGATGTGACACAGCTTTTTCAGAAAAAAATCTTGGATTGTATTGCCAATTTATTGTTTTGAAATCGTTAGATCGTGTTTTACAATGTATTTGAAAAAGTTTTCATATATGAAAAATATATATTCTGGGATAGAAAAAGATTATGATATTATAGAATATTTCCTATGTAATACAATATTATTTTCCGATGTCAATTCATTATTCTATTAATCTATTAATATGTGTAACATCACGACTTATAGATCTAACCTGTTCGTTAGAAAAATAGTGTGTTCGGTCTACCATGGAAACCGAAATAAATAGTAAATTGGAGTTAAATGTTAAACTAAAATATCAAATGATGAGACAGAATTGCAAAACATTTATGTTTTAAGAATATACTGATAGACGGGAAGAAATACGGATGCCTCAATATTTAAAAAAAATAAAATTGCAATTCCCAAATTAAGGTAATGTTTTGCTTGAAAGAAAGGTGTAGTAAACACAAGAGAACCACTAATCGACGTGTAGCATTGTTGTAACTTTAAAAGTTAAACATTATACGACCACCATCACAAAGTATTTTAATCTTCCCAAGATATAATAGAATATTGTAAGGCTGCATGTCAGCCAGTTTTCAGAATGAATTAAGGATAGAGGTGAATGGCTAATATACGTAGAATGCATTTTAAGGTAATAGCTTGATTTACCCCGATATCATTTCAACGGATAATGATTCTACATCGTGTGTTATCTATAATACTATAAATAACTTTGTCATAGGTATGTGAGTATAAATATATTAACCTTATTATCAGATCCAACCAAGTGTGGGTAATCAGGACTTGGAATTTGAACATAAATATGGGCGAATCAAAGAAGGTATTTTTTTTTTATATGTAATTACTAAATTTAGATGAAAATGAAACAGTCATAAAGTGTTAATTTTTCACATTGCTAACACTGTGTTTAAAATGATATAATTTAAACATACACCCATATCAAGGCAAATGATTGATTATTCTTTTTTTTTTATTGAATCTATATATATATTTAGTGGTTAGAACAAGAAAATGTCTTTAAATGTAAATATATATATATGTATAAATAAAAAATATCCTGATAAGTTATAAAATGTTTAGTCTAAATAAGGAATTGGTTGGTCTCAACAACCGTGAATTATCTGGTTTTGTTCGGATGCAATTGCATTATTGTTGTTTATCATTTATATTAGAAGAAAAATGAAAAAATAATGATCAACGAAATAGTGCATTGTGAGGAAATCCAATTTTTTTGTTTCTTTTTTACTTTTTTTTTTTAAAAAGTTCTGTTTTTCACTATCATGTGCTTTAAATATAATAGCATTTTTTGTTTAGAATAAAATAGTTTTCTTTTATCAAAGCCAATTATTGACAATGTCAGACATACATAAAAGAGGGACGAAAGACACCAAAGGGACAGTCAACGAAAGACACCAAAGGGACAGTCAACGTATATCAAAGGAAATCGATCACAAAAATATTATTTTCCCAATGAAAATGAATTCGAAAACCATAATTTTTTCACAATTTTGTGGAATCGTACCACAGAAATAAAGATGTTATCTTATAATTGTCATTTCAGCAGTTCGAGGATTTTAGAGTGAACGGATGTGTATGTGCACCATTTACATTATTTAAGGATGACGGGTATGTGTTATGTACTAGTTTAAATTAAATTGAAGTAACAAAGCATGAGTACACACTAATAAGACAGCAATCATGTAGCACAACAAAAACCAAAAGTAATGCTATGATTCACCTATGGTCATCACTAAAATGTATCTGTGCCTATCAAAGCTACCAAGATTTATAAATGGACTTAATAGGTACTATAAAAGATTTATAACAATTATTAATGTATCTTAGACAAACAAAAAGTAACATATAAGAAAACGACAATCGCAAATGGGGTTCCTCTTCAAGGTCCTGCATTAAGATTAAGATTAACTAATTATTTTTTATTTTAAACTTGACCACATAATAAAAAACCACATGCTGCTTCAAGTAACACAAAACAAGACAATTCTTTATGAAAGACCAACACATAAACTCATTTAAAATACATGAATTACAATTTGTTACACAAGAAGCGCGTTTCAACTACACCAGACTCATCGCTGGAACTTATATTAAAACATTTAGAATACAAAATCAAATAAGAAGCTTGGAGGCTGTATAACGCCATATATGGGTTGGAGAGAAAGCCTTAGTGTTTCAGAAAATAAAAAAATTAAGTAATGTAACAATGAAAATTTACAAAAAAAATACCATCTATGATGAGTTTATTTACCGTTTCATTTAAATTATAAGTAAGTACAGAAGAATTAAATTTTGGCTGGTGAAACCCTCGGAGTCAAAACGTCAAGTGGCACCGGAATCTGCCCAGGGGTTGATAAACTCGTTAAAGATAACATATTGATATTGTCTATACTAATTAGTCACTTGATTCAAAAGAAATCTCAAGAAATTCAACTAATGTTTTCTTGCATTGTAAATAGTTATCAAAAGTACCAGGATTATAATTTTATACGCCAGACGCGCGTTTCGTCTACATAAGACTCATCAGTGACGCTCAGATCGAAATAGTTAAAAAGCCAAACAAATACAAAGTTGAAGAGCATTGAGGACCCAAAATTCCAAAAAGTTGTGCCAAATACGGCTAAGGTAATCTACTCCTGGGGTAAGAAAATCCTTAGTTTTTTGAAAAATACAAAGTTTTTTAAAACAGAGAATTTATAAAAATGACCATATAATTGATATTCATGTCAACACCGAAGTGCTGACTACTGGGCTGGTGATACCCTCGGGGACGAAACGTCCACCAGCAGTGGCATCGACCCAGTGGTGTAAATAGTTATCAAAAGTACCAGGATTATAATTTTATACGCCAGACGCGCGTTTCGTCTACACAAGACTCATCAGTGACGCTCAGATCGAAATAGTTAAAAAGCCAAACAAATACAAAGTTGAAGAGCATTGAGGACCCAAAATTCCAAAAAGTTGTGCCAAATACGGCTAAGGTAATCTACTCCTGGGGTAAGAAAATCCTTAGTTTTTTTAAAAATACAAAGTTTTTTAAAACAGAGAATTTATAAAAATGACCATATAATTGATATTCATGTCAACACCGAAGTGCTGACTACTGGGCTGGTGAAACCCTCGGGGACGAAACGTCCACCAGCAGTGGCATCGACCCAGTGGTGTAAATAGTTATCAAAAGTACCAGGATTATAATTTTATACGCCAGACGCGCGTTTCGTCTACATAAGACTCATCAGTGACGCTCAGATCGAAATAGTTAAAAAGCCAAACAAATACAAAGTTGAAGAGCATTGAGGACCCAAAATTCCAAAAAGTTGTGCCAAATACGGCTAAGGTAATCTACTCCTGGGGTAAGAAAATCCTTAGTTTTTTGAAAAATACAAAGTTTTTTAAAACAGAGAATTTATAAAAATGACCATATAATTGATATTCATGTCAACACCGAAGTGCTGACTACTGGGCTGGTGATACCCTCGGGGACGAAACGTCCACCAGCAGTGGCATCGACCCAGTGGTGTAAATAGTTATCAAAAGTACCAGGATTATAATTTTATACGCCAGACGCGCGTTTCGTCTACATAAGACTCATCAGTGACGCTCAGATCGAAATAGTTAAAAAGCCAAACAAATACAAAGTTGAAGAGCATTGAGGACCCAAAATTCCAAAAAGTTGTGCCA
This sequence comes from Mytilus trossulus, assembly GCF_036588685.1. NCBI lineage: Eukaryota > Metazoa > Mollusca > Bivalvia > Mytilida > Mytilidae > Mytilus > Mytilus trossulus. The sequence continues at coordinate 81,231,801 of NC_086379.1, forward strand.
AATACGGCTAAGATAATCTACTCCTGGGGTAAGAAAATCCTTAGTTTTTTGAAAAATACAAAGTTTTTTAAAACAGAGAATTTATAAAAATGACCATATAATTGATATTCATGACAACACCGAAGTGCTGACTACTGGGCTGGTGATACCCTCGGGGACGAAACGTCCACCAGCAGTGGCATCGACCCAGTGGTGTAAATAGTTATCACAAGTACCAGGATTATAATTTTATACGCCAGACGCGCGTTTCGTCTACATAAGACTCATCAGTGACGCTCAGATCGAAATAGTTAAAAAGCCAAACAAATACAAAGTTGAAGAGCATTGAGGACCCAAAATTCCAAAAAGTTGTGCCAAATACGGCTAAGGTAATCTACTCCTGGGGTAAGAAAATCCTTAGTTTTTTTAAAAATACAAAGTTTTTTAAAACAGAGAATTTATAAAAATGACCATATAATTGATATTCATGTCAACACCGAAGTGCTGACTACTGGGCTGGTGATACCCTCGGGGACGAAACGTCCACCAGCAGTGGCATCGACCCAGTGGTGTAAATAGTTATCAAAAGTACCAGGATTATAATTTTATACGCCAGACGCGCGTTTCGTCTACATAAGACTCATCAGTGACGCTCAGATCGAAATAGTTAAAAAGCCAAACAAATACAAAGTTGAAGAGCATTGAGGACCCAAAATTCCAAAAAGTTGTGCCAAATACGGCTAAGGTAATCTACTCCTGGGGTAAGAAAATCCTTAGTTTTTTGAAAAATACAAAGTTTTTTAAAACAGAGAATTTATAAAAATGACCATATAATTGATATTCATGTCAACACCGAAGTGCTGACTACTGGGCTGGTGATACCCTCGGGGACGAAACGTCCACCAGCAGTGGCATCGACCCAGTGGTGTAAATAGTTATCAAAAGTACCAGGATTATAATTTTATACGCCAGACGCGCGTTTCGTCTACACAAGACTCATCAGTGACGCTCAGATCGAAATAGTTAAAAAGCCAAACAAATACAAAGTTGAAGAGCATTGAGGACCCAAAATTCCAAAAAGTTGTGCCAAATACGGCTAAGGTAATCTACTCCTGGGGTAAGAAAATCCTTAGTTTTTTTAAAAATACAAAGTTTTTTAAAACAGAGAATTTATAAAAATGACCATATAATTGATATTCATGTCAACACCGAAGTGCTGACTACTGGGCTGGTGAAACCCTCGGGGACGAAACGTCCACCAGCAGTGGCATCGACCCAGTGGTGTAAATAGTTATCAAAAGTTGTAAAAATTGATGAATAGAAACACCCATTCCACTGCAGGAAATAACCATATTATGATCGATTAACAACATCTTTTCAAATTCACATTGAATAAACACTGTATAACAAACACAGTGTAATTTGATCCCACATAAAGTAACCAACATTTTAAACGACATTGTTTTGTTTTTAGTGAAATCAACTTTGATGGCTTTGAAGAGTATGCAAAATACCTTGTTAGTCAGAAGTTCACATATCTTTTCGGTAAGTAACAAGACAATATATGATTTTTTACAACACAATTATTTTAATAAGTCTCAAAGTTGTTAATGTCTGTGTCATTTTGGTCTTTTGAGGATAGTTGACTCATTGGCAATCATACCACATCTTCTTTTTTATACTTTATTCCATACTAATTATCTTTCGTATTCTTGCAAACCTTTCAAAAATTAAATGTTACATATAAAAGTCACAAATATCCTAAAGGAATGATCTAATGTGTATCATCCCAATCCTATCACATTAAATCATCAATTATTTCATAGTGAATGGAACATTGGCAGAAGGGTTGTCTTTGACTTTAGAGGAGAGAAAACAAACAGCTGAGGCATGGGTCAAAGTCTCGAAAGGAAGGTAAGTTAAAGTGGTGATGTTGAACAATTACTGTGACACAATCAAAATAGATTGTATGCAAATTTAAAATCAAATATGATTTTTGAAAAATGAAAATCAAGAAAGAAATTGTCTGTATAAGACTAAATGCTTAAACAGCCTTAAAAGGGTAGAATGCAAAAAAAGTTTCAGTTCCGACTTGAATTTTTTTCAGCAATTTTGTTGAGTTCAACAAAAGTTCGAGACCAAGGGTTTGTAGATTAAATGGGTGGTTGAAAATGATGCCCTTTAAAACGTTGACAAAACATAGGTTGAATCGAAATATAAGTTCATCCAAAGATTTTAGTATTTGTATATAACATCGATTTTCATATGACAAAAATAGGTAGCAACAATCGGTAACATCTATAATATAATGCTTACAATGTTGAAAACATGTTAACGCAACAAGAAAAATACCCAACAAAAACAAATGTCTTTATTTAAACTGTGGTAGATAGTTTCCCATTGGCTATACCCCTTCTCCGCTTGTCGAAAAAAGAAAGAAAAAAAACCAGGAATAGCCGACCAACCTGAATAACCTTAAAATCTTTTATCATATTGTAGGTTTGGCATTATCCTTCACATTGGAACTAACAATTATAAAGATTCCCAAGAACTGGTTTGTTTAAATATAGTAGCTTAGTTCAATAATCATGAACTTCCCTAATGGGCAATAATATTATTGTAGGCAATCACTAGCAATATTTCTTGTCTGTGCTGTGGTTATTCATTTTTGGTAGTGATAGTCATATAGCTCTCATTGTTAACTTCCCTGCTTTCATTTTGTTTTACAACTGATTGTTCCTGATGAGAAAGGAGTATATAGAAACAGTTAAGAAAAAAGTAAAGAACAGACAATATCATTCATGTTTTATTAAAAAAACACCATATGTACAAGTGACATAATATTACTTGAATATAATACCATATTGAAAATTTGATTATAGTTACTGCAAGCTATTTCGAAGTATTGCTGGTATGTTAATCAAGTTTTGATCACACTAATATTAACTGATGTACTTAGGAATATACATATCACAGTGAAGCCGTACACAGATTCAGGTATTTTGCCGTACCAGATTAACACATAGTTCTTAACTTCTTTGACATTCGTTACCTGGTGGAAAGTTCTCTCATTGTCAATCTTACCACAACTTTCTTCTTCTTCCACTATATATATGTTTGTTAAATCTAGTGTTTTATTTAATGTTTTACGGTGTCTTGGTCTTAAATAATTATTTGGTATCTAGTGTATCGTAAGGCATATATTTGGCTGAATACTTGTTGTTTTATCATGTATGCATATAGTGTATGAATTCTTTTTACTGCAATCAATATGTGACACTTTAATAAACACTTTATTTAATTTTTGTGTGTGTGTTGAACAATATTTATGATACAACTATTAAAAGACACGGCAAATCTTCATTAAAACATATTAGCGTTAATTGTCTTACAATAACGGTGTCATGTTTTGTTATCTTTATAGGCAAGGCATGCAGAAAATATTGGGGTTGAAGCTATAGCATGTTTTGCACCATCTTTCTACAAACCAGACTCATTGGGTAATCTAAATTTCATTAAACATAAAATGTTTTACTCAAAACAACGTTACACTTTTTTTTACATTTTATAGCAGGAATAATTTATATTTTATAACAGTAAATTTTACATTTTATAGCAGGAAAATTTTACATTTTATAGCAGGAAAATTTTACATTTTATAGCAGGAACATTTATTCTGGCGTATACTAAATTTAGTCCTGGTATCTATGATGAGTTTATTTACATTTTATAGCAGGAAAATTTTACATTTTATAGCAGGAAAATAATTCTAGTTTTAGTGTCACTGATTTCATAGTGTTGTTTTGTATTTTATTGCAGAAACATTAGTGGAGTATATTTCCAAAGTAGCTTCAGCAGCACCAAATACACCATTCTTCTATTACTGTATCAATTTCTTCACTGGGGTTTATCGTGAGTAAATATTATAATACACATTTTTTTCGGTAATTTATCAAGTTTGCCAATCATTTTCTATTCTTTGTATTTTAAGCATTATATTATTCAGGACTTCATTGTTTTTCTAATCTTTATTTTTTGCCAATTTTCGGTAGCAATGGTACCTTATATTGTATACACCATCCAAAACATCACAACCTCGAATGTATAACAGGACTACAGAATACAATATTTATGTCCCAATCATTGTACTCACTTTTGGGCAGAATAATCCAAAGAAATAGTACAAAGAAATAATCAAATTAAAAATGAATATAATTTTAAAAAAATGCCCACACACACACTCCCAAACATGAAAGAGATTTCAAAATAGATTTTTTTCCAATGTGACATAGTACAAAGATTTATTTTAGACTGCAGCATTTTGTAAATATATTTCGAAACTGTCAATTTTTAATTATATATGACATATTATAAGAATGAACTTTTTGGTTTTTTTTATTAGTGAATGACGCAAAATTCTTGGAGCTCGCTGAAAGTAAAATTCCGAACCTGGTTGGTTTAAAGCATTCATCAAGAGAACTTCCCAATGCTCATCGATGTTTGATGGTTAATCCAAAGAAGTTCCAGGTCATGATAGGGTCAGATGTGGTCAGTATATTCCAACAGTTGTTTTTGGATTAAAAATGAATTCAAATTAAATAAAAAGTGACATCACATACTGCATAAGGTCGTGTTCTATGAAGGAAAATGCAATACCAGGCGCAGATTTAATACACTTTGATAAGGATGACTTTCTATGGTAGCTATGCCTACCCTTCCGGAGCACCTCCCGTTTTTTTAGCGGAGTTTCGTGTTGTTTCTTATTTATTATTTATAACTGTTGATGTAAAGGTCCCTTGGTTTTGTGAGTTTTTGTTAACTCCTTGGTTTTGATTGTTCGTGTCTTTTGGCAATTATCTGCGGAAAAGTCCGATTCCTAATTCTAGTATTTTTTACTTCGTTTTATAAAATCATAGCTTGTTTTGACCCATTGGTAAATATTTTAAGAACACTGTATCATACAACCTGTTTCTGATCACTAATTTATATCATCCAATCATTTCAGCAACTGCTAACTAGTCTGTCACTAGGAATAGAAGTGCCAGTTATAGCATCATTTCTTGGACAGTTATTTGACAATATCAAGACGGCTTTTGATAAAAGTGATATGAAAACAGCAAGCAAGTATCAGGTATCTATTTAATATTGTTACCTTAATCTATAGTTACACATTTTACCTAACTATGTATGTACTGTGTGAACAAAATACATTTCGCTTTGGTTTCATTGATTTGTTTCCTTCATTAGTGTATGACATCGGTAAACTACTTTTGACTTAACAATTCTGCAAGTTTTTTTAATATCAAATTGTCATGTATTACACGCTTATTATAAGAAATATTTCAAATGGAAATTTCCTGTAAATAAACTTATCATAGATACCAGGACTAAATTTGTATATACGCCAGACGCGCGTTTCGTCTTCAAAAGACTCATCAGTGACGCTCGAATCCAAAAAAGTTAAAAAGGCAAAATAAAGTACAAAGTTGAAGAGCATTGAGGACAAAAAATCCTAAACGTTTTGCCAAATACAGGTAAGGTAATCTTTGCCTGAGGTAGAAAAGCATTAAAAAAATCAACATTTTGTGAACAGTAATTTATAAATATAATAAAATTGAGAATGGAAATGGGGAATGTGTCAAAGAGACAACAACCCGACCAAATAAAAAAACAACAGCAGAAGGTCACCAACAGGTCTTCAATGAAGCGAGAAATTCCCGCACCCGGAGGCGTCCTTCAGCTGGTCCCTAAACAAATATATACTAGTTCAGTGATAATGAACGCCATACTAATTTCCAAATTGTACACAAGAAACTAAAATTTAAATGATACAAGACTAACAAAGGCCAGAGGCTCCTGACTTGGGACAGGCGCAAAAATGCGGCGGGATTAAACATGTTTGTGAGATCTCAACCCTCCCCCTATACCTCTAACCGATGTAGAAAAGTAAAAGCATAACAATACGCACATTAAAATTCAGTTCAAGAGAAGTCCGAGTCTGATGTCAGAAGATGTAACCAAAGAAAATAAACAAAATGACAATAATACATTAATAACAACAGACTACTAGCAGTTAACCATATCAATGATAATTCATGTCAGCACATAAAGTGCTGACTTCTAATCTTGTGATATCCTCTGGGAAATAAATCTCCACCAGCAGTGGCATCGACCCAGTTGTTGTAAACATACTCATCATAGATACCAGGACTCAATTTTGTATATACGCCAGACGCAAATTGTCTTACGATTATCATAATGTGCCACTTGATTGCCTTAATATTTTGTAACTTATGACGGTGTCCGCAAAAATAAGTTCTACTTTTTGATGTTATAATCCCTTAAAAACACTAGACTCATAGCTAACAAGAGGCTGTCACAACGACAGCAAACCGGATTTATTAGCATTTATTTGTGTCCTGGCAATGTCACAAGAACCATTACTGATGATTGGTGAAAGTGAAAATCGTCAATATCAAATTTGACCTCTATTTTGTCATCAGTATCAACATATTAAAATTTGAAAAGCTAATTAGATTGAATGGTTTGTGAGTAAATGCAACAACGTGAATGGAAACACCATTTTACGATCTTTCAAGAACCATAACTCCTGAACGATAAAAGTCAAAATCGTCATTATTGAACTTGACCTCTATTTTGTCATCAGTAACAACATATTAAAATTTGAAAAGCTTTTGTTGAATGGTTCATGAGAAAATGCACGGACACGACTGGAAACACCATTTTTCAATCTTTCAAAAACCATAACTCCTGAACGGTAAAAGTCAAAATGGCCATTATTGAACTTGACCTTCGTTTAGTTGTCAGTAACAACATATTAAAATTTTAAAAGCTTTGGTTGAACGGTTCATGAGTTAATGCACGGACAACATTTGATTGCCGCCCGCCCGACCGCCCGCCCGCCCGCCGAGCATCCCCAATTTAATAACCGACATTTTTGTCAAAAAAATCCGGTTAAAAAGGGTTGAATAAAGCAACTATAAGCAATTCCACATATTCAGATAGAATAAAAAAGAAAACAAAAAATGCGATATGACAATATGAAAAACAGTTCAAAGAAAAAAAAACTAAACGGCCTGATTTATAACAATGCAATTTATATAAAAGAAAAAATACAACTAACGACACCCTTAACATACAGACTCCTATCTGGGGAACGGTACGAATGTGGTGAGGTAAACATTACTAATACTTATCAACTCTACCTTACACATGGGACAAAAGTGTAACAACAAAATATAAAAGAACAGTTTTTTCAGAACATTCATTTTGTTTGCAAATGAAAGGATTTTGACCTTTGTATTATAGTGTCAAGCACAAGAAATCAACACAATTCGATCAGAATTTGGTAAGTATAAACATGTAAAAGGATGTAAATCAAGCTTTGGTAAAATCATTTGCTGGGAAAAAAAATAAAAACAACACGTGATTACTACCATGATCTCGAATAACTTTTCCGCATTAACTTTAGCGGGAACGCTCAAATCCAGACATTGATGTATATGAAATAAACATGCGAAAAACCCAATGATCAAAATGAAACCTCAATGCCTGATACATATAAAGAAATGAACTGCATACGTGATTTCAATCAAACGTAACTTTTATATATCTGTAACAAAGAAGATAAACGGATAAAACATATGTGTATTTCGAAAATTAATGTCTCTTTATTGATGCTCGAGGCGTGAATATTTATGTATATTCAAAATATAATACAAATATTGAGGAGCGGATCAAACCAAAAATGAAATTAAGTATAACCAAATCCGGATTTATAATAAGTGAACAGCTTTTTGTCAGTAAGAGAATTCACTACGAGCTTAAACTGTTCAAGAATACAAATATGTGATGATTGATTATAAGTCACCATCTATTCACTATACATGTAACTGCAAAGAAATGCGGAACAATAACAATAAAACTAATTGATCATCCTCCCACTATAACTGTGGGTGTCGATATATGTTTTTATTGTTTTTAATTTGTTCGATTAAGTCATTTTAGGACCATTAATGTCAAATGAAATCAACATGTTTATTTTAATTCCTATTATTTACAACTACTGTTGGTTTTTTTTCCTTTTATTTATTGAGTACTTCTATACTCCAGGTGCCGGCATAAATGTAGCGAAAGCAATGTTTAACATAGTATCTGGGCTTAATGCTGGACCTGTACGACTGCCACTCACCGACTTAAGTCAGGAACAAAAGCAACAATTGAAGGAGAAAATTGATTCCACTGGTATCTTTAAAAAATAATCTAGGAATCAATGATTTAAGTCTTTTAGTTTCCATGAACTATCTTTAGAAACAACTCATATGATATGCAGCCTTAAGATGAACCTGTTCAAAAAAATTACCCTTATCTTGGAATGATGGTTTCATTAATGGGGATCTTATTGTATTGTCATTACAATGTTTTTGTGAATATTTTGAATAATATGGATGCATGAACGAATAATCTCGTACGTTGAACCTTTAACAATCAAATTAACATATGTAATAAAAGAAAGTGTATATTCTTGAGTGTTGAATTAAAGCAGTTCATGAGACATAAACCAAACGTAAAAGGATAGCAAAGTCCTTTTATTCACCATGTTCTATCAAACATTTGATAAAAGTTTTAAAAAATCGTATAAACTAGTAGGATTACTGAATGGTCTGTTTTTGCAGTGGATTGACAATCTGATTGACAAATCAGTTCAAAACTCTGCCGACAAAAGCAGACATCTGTGATATGTACATATAGAGCTCGTTTAGATATAATGTTGATGCTTGATAAACTAAACTTATGGCTAAGGGTGTCCAAATTTTGTTGTTCTAAGTTCATGTTGAATTTTATCAGGTAGCAGTTCAAAACAAGGTTTGATTCAACTTACACAATCGGCGTCTGTTAGTGACATCAACTTTACACATCAAAAATCAAATCGCACACATTGAAAATAAATGAACTGTCTTTGTTTAATATTGATATATTTTCTAGGTGGCATGTATCCAGTTCTATTTCTAATCGCTTCAAATTGTTCGAATTATTTTGTTACCACGGGTCATTTTTTTTTTAAAGTACGATATATCCAGGTTCCAAATAACTAATGCAACTTTCTTGTGACAGTTCGCAGTTGTGTATTTTTCATGGAAATAAACATACACGAATCCTTTCACAGCTGAAATAAATACTGCAGATAAATATGCAAATGATACGACAAGCATGGACAAACCTAAATCAAACACACATGTGATAAATCTTGTAAATACTCAATAAGAAAAAAAACCTGGCCTACCAGATTAAGACGATGTTCACCAAGATACCCTCAAACAACAAATTCAATATTGAAATTTTTCCTGGTAATTAATTTCACGTTAATTTTCCCCCATAGTATGTGAAAACTTTTCCCTTAGCAAAAATAATTGTGATCTCACAGAATGTTGTACAATCGATATATCTTTCGCATTCATTGTCTCCAACTAGTATGCACATATTTTAAATTCTCCAACAGACAATCTATTGTTGTAATCAAATTTAAGTTTTTTGAAATATCACAAATTTTACAATCATGACTGACTTCCTAATTGCTTCATTAAGTGTAGATTAGGTGGTATTTGAAACGGTACCAATTCGAAATATGGGTAAACCAAAAATTACCAGAAAAGAACAGAAGCCAACAATTTACCTTAGTCATATGTGGAATTATTTTTATGTCTATATCAGGCAAAAGTTGTTTGCAGAAATAATCTAAGTTAAACAAACCTAATTCAATACCAATGTGAAACTAAAAGAATTTTATAGCAACAGGTGTACACTGCACGAATTTCTATGCATCTGAGTTCTTCAAAAATTAGAGATGCGATAACTAACGAAAAACCCAACAGTTTCACTTGTGTTATAATAAGTGACAAATGCATTACACAAATTCAAGGACGATGCCATGCAGTTGCCCAAAGACGCACGGTACATACCCAAGTTCAAATGTGGTTATACTGACAATGTCAATAGACCCCAACATGGGCCTGAAATAACAACTGCTTTATCTGTTCCTAGCTTTAACATTACTAAAATAACTTTGGAATTGTATGACATGATGCTTTGAAAGCATGAGTAGCTTAACTAAATGATGTAGCTAGTATTTTTTCTATTCGTGTCTTTGTTCATTTTGATTGTTTTAATCCCATGATTGGTTGTTTGTCTGTTTTTACATCAATAACATTAACGGTTCTAATTTTTCTGCACCAGATGTGCGTTTTTACAATAAATGTCTCTTCAGTGATGCTAAAGGCCGAGAAATATGAAAATCGAAAGCTTATAAAGAATATGAAGAGCTTATAAACCAAAATGACAATAGAGTAAAGCCAAAGTCGGGAAAGTCAAGTTTGTATTGATGTCAGTTTCCTATTTAACTATTTTGATAGACTTGCCTATGGCAGTTTCAGTTAATAACCGGAATATAATGAATATAATAAAAAGGAAATGTGACATTGCATTTTATGAGCCAAACATCCATCAGAGTTTATATGACGTGGACAAATGTATATAGATCACTGTACGGCCTAGGTATTCATTTCACTGTACAAAATGCGCACTTGACAATTAATGTCTCTTCAGTGATGATCTACGGTAACATTTTTGTAAAAGTGAGCTGACAAAAGAAAATGAATAACCAAAAAATGAAGCCAAGCCAAGCATTGAATGAGAGCTCATAAGGGTAGTGCATGTCATTATTTAGAATATTTATCAGAAGAATGCTGGATGTTCATGTTTCCCTCGATGCGGACTTACTAAATACAAGGTTATATGACGTGCCGCTAGAATATGTTACATTTGCAGCTTAAAAATATGTGAAAAGGTGGAGAAAAACGATCAGAAATATATGATAAGATCAATGAAGTTCACATTACTTCTTAAGGAAAAAGCCCTGTAATTTTCGACATGTCTGTATTCCACTTTTTCAACACTCCACACAAAACCCGACCAATATAGGAATAGTTTGCATTTTTACCGACGCAATATATGAAAAGGTATGTATTTTTGAAATCTGAATTATATGTAAAGGTTTGGGCATCCGTTCCCCCAATCCCCACTGCGAGAAGATATAATCGGGGACCCTGGACACTTTCAATGGCATGAAATAAGCAGTAGTACATTAAAGTAGTGTATTCGCTGCGTTCCGCACTAAGTATGGGGACATCAAGCTGTTAATACCCCCTGAAACTAACGTCTACCAGTCTAGAAACTAGTTCAACTTATCAAGACTCAAGAAAATCTGTACAATCTTTGACGCGCTGAAAGAATGATACATTTGAAAGATTGAAGAAAAGTCAGGCGACAAAAATAATATTTTATATGCATTTCAGAAATCCCTTAGTTTCAAAATTATGTCGCCGCAGTTTTAATATCGTACTTCCTTGTGTATGTACATACTCATAAAAGGTTGGATTATGTAGGTGATATTCACTGCATGCCTTTAGTGCTAACTATTTAAAGGCGCAGCTCAATAACATGAACTTACATCAACATATATCATTTTAAAAGCAGTTACTTAAAATGAAGTTTAGATTTTGTAGACATTTTTACGATTTAGTGAAATGTTACACATAAAAGCCAACCATGTAAAGATTCATAATTATAGTTAAAAAAGCAACAAAACATTCAAACACGGTAGGGGCCTTCAGTCTTTATACATTTCTATGACTATTCCATACAAGGCAATTTCCACAATTGTCCATCGATTCCCTCAGTTCGGCATTTGAGAACAACAGTCTGCACGAACGCAGTCAAAAAGACTAAAAGTATTATTTTACCGTACAAATGTAATCTAAACGCCTGTATAAATTTCTTTCCATCATTCTTTCTACAGTAAACGGAGGTAATAAAAATATTCTGGCGAAATATTCACAACTAGAAGCGTCAATCAGATATAATGTAGTTTTATGATTTGTAACGATTTACTTTACAAACTTAGATCGTCATCATTTCATGCCATTGATAAGTTGAGAGAACAACTTCATTTTACCATTAAACAGTGCTTTTCATACAAGTGATATGTTTTGCTAGCTATAAAACAAGGTTTAATGCACCATTTTCTACATTAGAAAATACAGGTGCCAATTCAGAAATATGACAGAAGTTATTCATTAGTTCATGTGTAGTTGTTATTATATAACATACTTTTGATACAATGCATTTGTTATGGATATATTCAAAGCTCCATGTAAATACAAAGTCAATAAAATAAGGAGTGATATATAAAGACAACAGTAGTCTACTGCTGTGAGATGTTAAACAATTTAAAAACCTTGAATAAAAAGCCGCTATATACAATTATATACATAGGTAAATGAAAATAATTGTGTGGCAAGGCATACAGTATAATCGAGAATGGAAACATATTTTTGTTCCTAATAAGAAGAAGTTAAACTTTATAGTAATAACAAACTGATATATAGACGAGCTATAACCTTGAATAAGTAAGCATTAAATAACAGAAAGCATTACAAATAGTATCAACAGGTTAAATTAATATATACGTGTACGTATATACATGCATAAGCAAAGTATGCAGACCTTTGGTACACTCACTTGAATGTCAGGAACATGATAGTTGTTTTCAATTCGTTTGATGTGCTTGAGATTTTGATTTTGACATTTGATAAGTACTTTACGGTTTCAATTTTTTAATAAGAGTTCACAATTTTTACCATTTTCTTTTCACTTTATGTGAAAAAAACTATAACTATACGGTGACCTATAATTGTTAATAAAATTGAGAATGGAAATGGGGAATGTGTCAAAGAGACAACAACCCGACCAAATAAAAAACAACAGCAGAAGGTCACCAACAGGTCTTCAATGAAGCGAGAAATTCCCGCACCCGGAGGCGTCCTTCAGCTGGCCCCTAAACAAATATATACTAGTTCAGGGATAATGAAGGCCATACTAATTTCCAAATTGTACACAAGAAACTAAAATTAAAATAATACAAGATGTTTGTGTCATTTTGGTCTTTTGTGGATAGTTGTCTCATTGGCAATCATACCACATCTTCTTTTTTTTATATAAATTGTTGTCCATTTGATTGATGTTTTTGGGTTTTTGATTTGCCATTTGATAAGAGACTTTCCGTTATGTATTTTCCAGTATTTTTTTATTTTCTGTCTTTTCTTTTTTTTAAGCAACGCTTTAATAATATCATGCGTCCTGTGTTTACCTTCAGCAGGAACGCCAAACGCCGGATATTGCAAGCCAATGATGTAGACATAAACATGTAAAGAGCTTTATGACAAAAAGAAACATGAAAAGTCAAATGAATATAACGAAAGGAATACCATACGTCATTTTAAAATATGGGTTTTTGTGGTATTAAAATGTTCTGTTACAAAATGTAAGAAATTATTATAAATTAAGGAATGTATCTCCCTCATGCAAAACTCTGATTCTTTTTACTGATTTGGCCATACTTTTTGGACCTTTTGATTATAGCTCTTCATCTTGTAAATAAGCTGTGGATTTGGAATAATTTGGCCAGAAGCTTCACCGAAGAGACAAGTATTGTCGAAATGCGCATCTGGTGCAGGAACATTGGTATCGTTAATGTTATTACTAAAACAGAACTTGTATATGTAATAATAAGTGATAAGAATTTTCGCATTACCGATTTGCCACGTCTTGTTATAGAAGTAAAGAATAATCCATATGAATAAAGTTTCAAAGACGAAATAAATGGTTTATTTAGAAAAAAAACATTGCTTTGGTAAGGGAAACAATTACGAGTTTATGTTTTCTATAAAAAATGACAAAATAATTATGATAAGTATTACAAGTATATAAGAATTAAAATATGTCATAATCATTCATTAGTCACCATTACTTCTATAATACTGCAAAGAAATACGTAACAATAAACATTACAATCAAGTGTTCTTCCTCCCACCATAAATGTGGGTGTCAATATATTTTTTTTTTTTATTCTATTATATCATTTTATTGCATTTACTGTCAAACGATATCAACGTGTTTTCTCTAAATTCCTATTATCAACAATTATTTGTAGTTTTTATTTCTTTTCTTTAATTTCGTTATCATTTAACTTCGTTTCTATTAAACTTCAGGTGCAGCCATTCCAGGTTCAGGCATTAATATAGCAAAGGCAATATTTAATATGGTTTCTGGGCTAAATGCTGGACCCGTACGACTTCCACTCAGCAATTTAAGTCAGTAACAAAAAGAACAGTTAAAGGAAAAACTTGATACCACTGGAATATTTAAATGATATAGGGAATAAATGCAAAAGACATATAGTTATTAAGAAGTCTTTTAGTTTCTATAGAACTATCGATAAAAAAGAAATAATGATAAACCGCATTGAGATAAACAACTTATCTGCTTAAAATAAATGATCTTAATACTTTGGAATGATTGTTTTTTTGTACCGGACATTTTATTTACGGTCATTGCAATGTTGGGTGTAAATTAAGATTACCCAAAATACTGGCTGCACAAATAACAAAAACGCATGCGCTGAACCTTTAAAAATCAAAATAATGCAATAAAAATAAAAGTGTCATGTCTACCTATGGAGCATGTATCACAGGATAGAAGATTTATTGATCAACATTTGTATATGCACCACCTTATTGCTAAAACATTTATATAACTGTACAGAATGTATCTTGTTGGGGTTTTGCAAATCTCCTTTTGATACGACCAAATATTTGAAAGGTAGCATTTCTGAATCGTCTGTTTTGCAGTGGATATACAACAGGATTGACGAATGAATTCAGAACTCCGAAAAAAGCAGATATCTCAGATATGTGTATCAGAAGTTCGTTTAGTTTTGTTGTTGATGCTTGATAAACTAAACTTATGGCAAACGGTGTCCAGCAGAACATAAATATTACCAAAATAACTGCCATAAATTTTGCTGCTCTAAGTTCATGTCGGAACTTCATCAAACGAGAGTTTAACACTAGATTTGATTCAATCGACACAATCTGGCGTCTTTTAGTGACAGCAGCTTTGCACATCATTACGTACATCCCACACATTGAAAATAATATAACGAAGTACTGCACTGGTATAAATATGATATATTCTCGAGGTGGCATACATCCGGTATTATTTTCAATCATTTCGAATTGTTCTGTTACCACTGGCCAAATTGTTAAAAGCGCGCAATACACCCAAGTTCCAACCACCAATGCAACTGTTTTCTTTCTGGTGACAGCTATATATTTTCCATGGTAACAAACACACAATAGTCTTTCAACAGCTGTCAGTAATACTGCGAATAAAGAAGCAAATGATACGAAAACCATCGAAGAAAATCGAAAAATACATACACCTGGTAAAACTCGCAAATAACCAATAAGGTTGAAAATGGCCTGCCATATTAAGACAACGCCCACCAAGATGTCCGCAGACGATAAATTCAACATTAAAATGTTTCCAGGTACGCTTACGTTGATATATTTCCATAGTATGCGAAGAACTATTCCATTTGCAAAAATAATTGGTATTCCACAAATTAGCTGTATTATTCCTCTATCTTTCTCGTTCATTGTCTACCACTAGGATTAAAACTCATACAGTTTTCAAACATTCATAATCTTTTGTTTTGATCAAATTCAACCTGTTTGAGTTACCACAAATTTCCAATTATGACTGACCGACTATACGCTGTATCAAGTGTAGCTTTAATGATAATCAAAACTGTACGAATAAAAAGTATGGGTAAATTAAACATTGCAAGATATTGACAGAGCTAAAATTTGCCATTAGTAAATAACACAATTGTTTTATGACTATTTCTGGTTAAAGTTGTTTACACAAACCATCATTTCTGTTTTAAATAGCACTATATACAATAGAATAACGACGTTATGTTTAACCGTTTTATTACATTTTTCAAAACAGTCCGTATGTCAATGTTAACGTGACCGATAAAATATGTTAATCATAAATCTAATGCAGCAAAAAAAAACAAAAAGTTATAACAAAAGGACAGTTTTCCTGGTGTAACAATTGACAAATGCATTACTTGAAGTAAAGGAAGATATCAAGCGTTTGAGTACAGGTGCTCAGTCCATACACAAATGTATTAACCATAATTTTGAAAGAGAAGTGGGTGGGGGCAAACTAGTAAAATTTTAAAATTTACAGATAAAAACCTACAATTACTTTAAATGAAGCTCCATGAAGGAGGAGTTTCCCGGTTCATTATATTTGAATTTCAAGCTCTATTATGCACCCAACATACCACCTGACATTGCTGCTGTTTTTGTCCAGTTCCAAGCATTGACGTTTTGGAAAAGGATAACTGCCATTATTTCATAGCATGAGTAGAATACCTTATTACTGTGTATGGTATTGCTTCATTTAAATTCTATGTGTGATTTGAATTGTTTTACTCCAATGATTGTTTGTTTGTCTGATTTTCTGATTTGTTCTTTTTATGTCAGTGTATCATCTTTCTAAAATGTTCTTTACCAAGTTGGGAATATGGCAGTTGTGATCAAAAAGTAAATTCACAAAAATACTGAACCTCGAGGAAAATTCAAATCGGAGTCCCTAATCAAATGGCAAAATCAAATAATAAAACACATCAAACGAATGGGCAAAAACTTTCATATTCCTGACTTGGCACTGGCATTTTCAAATGTAGAAAATAGTTCGCTTCTATGTATGTTGGCTGTTGTTTTTGTTGCACTTCAGTTTTCCTTTTGTTCCTTTGTTTTCCTCTCATAGTTGGTGTATTTCCCTCTGTTTAATTATAACACGGATTTGTTTTCTCTCAATCGATTTATAGCGTTATTCTACTGTTGCCTTTATTTGTCATAGAAATTTTTAGTTAATTACCGGAATATAATTAATGGTTATGAAAATAATGACCTGAGGTATGATTGCCAAAGCGGCAACTTTTCTCCAGAGTTCTGTATTTGTAGGTCATCATACAGCCTGTGTATCAATTACACGGTACTAGATGCGCATTACAACAATTAATGTTTCGTCAGTGCTGATCGACGGATCTTTTTATAAAAGTGAAACACTAGTAGAAACGTCAATGACATTTTAAAACAAAGAAACAAGAGGAAGAAATATAAAGAGAAGCCAAAGACATTCATGAGAGCGAATATTAGGGTGAGTGCCATATTTAAAAATAGTAAGTTCTTATCCCAGGCGTAGATTACATTAGTCGTACTTGGCACAACTTTTTGGAATTTTGGATCCTCAATGCTCTTCGACTTTATACTTGTTTTGTTTTATAACTATTTTGATCTGAGCGTCACTGATGAGTCTTATGTATACGAAACGCGCCTATAAAATTATAATCCTGGTACCTTTGATAACTAATTATACATATTAAATCGGATTTTGCAGAAACATTTTTTAACTACTGGGTGTATGGTGAATCAGTAACTCATTTCAATGACAATGCCATTAAGCAAGTGATAGTCATTGAAAACAGTTCCTCGCTACAGGCAGTAAATACTCTCTAAATCTAACGTCCAACAGCCAAGTAACGGGCTGGCTTAATTTAGACCCATGAAGTTCTTATACTTTCACGGAGTGAAAAAAAATCATAAATTTCAAATCAGGTCAAAAAATATTGTATGCATGTAAGACACCCATGGTTAACAAATGAAGGTCTCTTTTTACCGCTGAAATATTTTGTTCTTTTATGATACCTCTTTATGTATGTATATATAACAGAGTTCATCGCAAAAGCGATGTGTACGTGCCTTAGTTGCAAACTTTGTAAATGCACAAAACAATTATATTGACCAACATCAAGGTAAATATTTGCTTTGATTAATAAAGGTTAAAATGAAAATATATAAGACATTTACAAGATTTTAATGATATGTCATTCAAAAAGCAAACTATTATAAGCATTCATAATTAGATCTACAAAAGTACAAAAGCAGGTAAAAAAATACCAACACGGTTGAAACCTCTAGCCTTCATACATCTCTACGTTTCTTCACACACAAAGCAATCGACATTGATTCATCAATTCCCGCAGTACTACATTCGAGAACAATATTCTGCACGAACTCAATCAGACAATGTACGAACAAAAACTCCTATCATTCTATTACTGTGCAAAAGTGCCCAGGAGTGAACAATCAAAAAGCTCTGATCAAGTATCATTCTGGGCTTCAGACACTCTCTTCATGTATTCCTCGTATGACGGTGGCTCAGACCCATTACTAGGAGATGCTACAGACCCTTCGCTTGTTGTTACCAATTCGTCCTGCCATCTATGTGTAATTCGAACAATGTCGAACGTGTCAGGAGAGTCGGGTAAACATTGATCTGCTATGACAACCTCGTATGGAGGCGGGTCTTCATTTGAAGGCATTCGTCTAAAAAATATTGAACATCATTAAAAGTGATGCATTTCAATGAGTGGTGTGCTGTTTTCTTGTAAACCGTAGTCGTTTGATTGTTTAGTAAACAAAATGTTCCAACTGCATTAATGTTTCATTGATGATAGTATCCAATCCTAAGCAAATTAAATCTTCCGTCATTGCGTGACGTTGACTATGTTGAAATTGAAGCGCGCAATTATGTACGACGGTTAGGATTTTATTTTTTAGTCTTCCTATAATTGGTCAATGGTGCTTTTAATCTTGTTTTTGGTCAAACATTTTTTTCATAGTTTCTTGTTATATTGCCTTTTATATGTAATAATACTTGCCCATTTTGATTGTTCTCTTCATTTACTGAAACACTACACATAGTTGCTGTCGTGCTACTACACTGAAATAGATTTTTGAAACCATCAGTGGAAATTAAAGAGTACTGTAGTGCTGAAAGCAAATGAATTTCAAACTTCAGTACATTTGAATCGTTTACAGAATAAAGATATACGAAAATGGGGTATGGGTGACAATGAGACAACTCTAAATCTAAGTCACAATTTTTTAAAGTAAACAATTATAGACGTCTGTTTATCAAACCCGAATACAATATTATCATGTTTAAGTATACCAACTAAGTAACCATTCACATGGATACAGAAAATACTGTCCTAGCCTATCTTGCTGAATTTTACTTATTGAAAAGAAATAAGATGTGATATTTTACTTGATTCGTTTGAATGGTTAAAAATAAAATAACAAAAATAATTAACTCCTAGGAATGTCCCTCGTCAAATGGCAAACTCAAAAGCACAAACAAATAAAACGAATGATTTGTTTTAAGGTGCACTTCAGGGTTCCTGGTGTAACTGTGTATTCATCTTATAGTAAATGTGTTTCCCACGGTTTTGGTTTGTAACCCGGGTTTGTTTTCTTTTAACTGATTTATGGCTTTGGAACACCGATATGCTACTGTTGCCTTTACTTAACATCTATCACATTCCTGGCTTTATACAGACATTTTCGTATGTAGAAAATTGTGATTTAAACCTGGTTTATAGCTAGCTACACCTCTCATCTGAATGACAGTCGCATAAAATGTCATTGTATTGACAACAATTGTGAACAAATCAAACAGACATAATAGGTAAAAATGTAAACAAAAATAGGGGTAATTCATGAATCTTACCTCCGTTATTTGTCTAGAAGAGTACAATGTAGGTTGACAGTCCCTTATAAGTATTCTCTCTCTCGTCCTAGTCTCTACAAAATGGAATTGATTGAATGTCCCTCTAGCCAGAAGTAAGGCTCCTACAACGATCAGAACCGGACCAACATACCTTTCTGTGTTACCCTCTGTATGTCTCTCTAAATTCTGGAAAGTAACCGAGGTTACAATGACGCCAAACACCAGTAAGGCAAGTCCAGAAATTATGTAACATAATGCGTTACCTATTAAGAGAAGACAGGGGTTCTCGTACTGAATGTATCTAGCCGTGGCTGGTATATTCCTCCAAGTTATGACAGTCTGTGTTTGTGTACTTGTATGCATACCTATCGAAGGAAGAAAAAACGTAATTTTACCTTTAAAAAGTCATTTTTTTAATCGACTTACTTTAATCAAGCTTCTGTGTGATTGTGGCGAAACAAACGAGTCGACTACATATAACAAAATCATTCATAGTTAATTTTTCTTCTGGAATTGAAAATATACTATGCAAAACATTCTCGTAAATAAAGTAAATATATTCAAACACATTTTAATTCTAAACTATGAACGAATCTTCAAAGAAGAAAAAGGCAATTTCTGTTCTGTTTCAAAAGATACATTTACTATAAAAACGATTCCCTTTTTGTTAATTCAAAAGTGGAAATAGAATAAAAGAATTTTAATGGACCAGTTCAACGTTTAAATATAGTTTTCAGATTTTTTTGGATTTTTTTTTACGATACAGAGCAATTAGAAAGGCCAAAAATGAGGGTTGATCGTCATGGAATAAAAAATGTGCCAGAGATGACAACGTCCACAGATGTCGACTTACCCTTCCGGAGCACCTGAGATCACCCCTAGTTTTTGGTGGGGTTCGTGTTGTTTATTCTTTAGTTTTCTATGTTGTGTCATGTGTACTATTGTTTTTCTGTTTGTCTTTTTCATTTTTAGCCATGGCGTTGTCAGTTTGTTTTAGATTTACGAGTTTGACTGTCCCTTTGGTGTCTTTCGTCCCTCTTTTATGTTTCGCTTGACATGACCACATGCCCGTTTCCCTTCCTCGTTTATGAGGAAAATGCTAGAAAATTGGATAAGCATGAGTCTGGTGAACAAAACATGAAAAGTGTATCTGAATAGACCAAATATGTTCAGAAGATCATTAAAAAAACATGATGTAAACGGGGTTTAACTCTTTCAGAGTGGCCGAGGTTGAGGATGCTTTATCCTCTCTTCGCGAAACATGTTTGTTGTTTTTTATAAGATTTGAACAAAGATAAACTACACTTCCATCTTATCTATCAACAGATGCCAAATATAACAGTCTGTTTACTTGCAATGTGCAATGAGCAACACCACGTTTAACACTAGTAGAGCAGGAACTGCGCCCCTATCGGAGTACCTGTTTTCACCCTCAGTTTTTGTAGTCGTGGTTTCAAAACATTTCCTGTGTAGCACTTTTTTCTCTCTCTTTGTGGCTTTAATGTTGTTTCGTTTTTATGATACTTTTTGTAATGTCCCCTTGTAATCTATTTCGCATTTTTGAAGCAGATATTTTACGTGAACAGTAAATTTTCTTTTTATTTTGGTGTCATCTTATTTCAATATTTTAAATAATTGAAAAAGGCATTGGGCATAAGGCGTATTAAAATATTGTTTAAGTGAACCGGTCAAGTATCATCTGCCTAATGATTGGTCAATCGTGGCATTGTGTTGATTTTGAATCAGATGCATTAATTTAAGTATTGTCAGCAGACGACACTCTTTATAAAGGAAGTGTGTTACTCAGAACAAACATCAATATTAACAGTTCTTATTATAGATTTTATAAACTGTATTTTGATGATTAATTCTACAAAAGGCAAACAGCCATGATTAATATAATTAGAAGATTGTACAGAATGTGTGCATGCACAATTGCTTACCTATTGCATACAGACTCTCCAAATGGTGTCAGCATTGGGCATTTTACGAGGTTCCATCTCCATTAGAATTTTAAACCGCCTGGATCCATTTAATGATTAGGAGCAAGCTATACCAGAAGCAATGTTGTATTGATCGTGTGATATAGGTCGGTCAATAATCAATGTCTCTGTGAGACAGAAAACCGCTAAGTTTAAAACGAGAAAGATATGAAAATAGAGAAAATACAATATGTTAAGTGAGGGTGCTTGTTACATTTCTCAAATGTCGGTGTTCAGTTTATAATGTATTGACTAATTAATAAGTTGTAAGGTGTAGTATAGTTAAGGAACAGTGGTAGTAATTGTAAACGAATAGAATCATAAAGCTTCATTTAAACTCATCATAGAGGATTGAAATTGTATTGGCGCCAGACGCGCGTTTCGTATGCGATAAGTGTAGCATATATATTTAAAAAATGAATTCACTGAGGAAAATTCAATACGAAAAGTCCCTAATCTAATGGCAAAATCAAAAGTTCAAACACATCAAACGAATGGATAACAACTTTCAGGCATTTCCTTATGTAAAAAAATGGACGATTGGACCTGGTTTCAAAGCTAGCTAAACCTCTCACTTGTATGGCATCAAATTCCATTATTTTGACAATGATTGTGAACAAAACAAACAGACATTAAAGATAAAAATGTCAAAAATACAGCAGTCAACATTGTGTTACTATAATTTTAATCACTAAACAACAAAAAAATAACATACGTGACAAAGAAGCCCAAAATTTCATAAAGACCAAGCACATTAGCAATCAAAGAGCAGAATGCTCTGAGGGATACGATTGCCATAGTTTTCATTGACACATGTATAGCAGTTCTGCCAAATTTTCATTAAACAAATGCATGAGATTTGGCCAAAATTCAAAAGATCAAAGAGGAAAGAAATAGATCCAAGAATACTGTTGCAAAAAAAGCATGAACATGCGCGAGTCTCAAGCATTTTTGGCCGGTAACCCTGGTACAGCTGGATAGTATAAATTCTCTAAACTAATTCAACTGCACATGCAAAATGTAACAATCTGAATAGTCACTCAACTTAAAGAATAGCCAATCCCCGTTACAAGTGTATGAGCCATGTAGTTATTGTGTTTTATCGAATTATAGTTATCCTGTACCATTGTAAACTCGTACCATTAAAAAAAAAAAAAAACTCATACCATTGCTAACTCGTACCAACTTATTTAAATGCATTCAAATGGTGTTAAATGATGAATATTCATGATATACGTTACTTTCACCCAATACCTCTTAAGTCTGTAAAATGTATATAATTTGAAAGTACAATGACCAATTTGTAGCTTATGTTCCTTGTATATTGGATAGAAAATACTGTGGCAGATGTAGATAATTAAGGTATATACAGTTTCACCCGAAGAAAATATTTCATGAATAATAAAATCTTCGCAGTTAGTCAAAATGATTGCCAAAATTATTTTTAATGTCTATAAATAAATGTAACAATGAAATTGAAATGATTCCTGTTAAGGGGGTCCGCATTTTCCCCGCAAAAAAAGGACATGGCTTTCAACAATTGTAAACATAGCATTCAATTTGTGATCATGGATTACAGCTTTAATTAACTTAAATTGGATATATACATATTCAACATGTTCAATTTTAATAAGGTACAGTTAAAGCAATGTTTTAACTTTCCTCTGGATTAAGTTCTACAGTGGCGGATCCAGAACTTTTCCTAAGGGGGAGCCCACTGACTGACCTAAGAGAGGGCCCGCTCCAGTCATGCTTCAATGATTCCCTTTATTATCAACCAAATTTTTTCCACAAAAAAAGGGGGGAGGGGCTGGATCCGCCTATGTTCTAGTTTGAAAGATCAGTTAAAACATTAATGCTTTAAAACATTCTTTTTTTTTCTAAGTTTTCATTTAACTCATGTGTAAAATTCAAGTAATTCAACTTTATTTCTATTAAGTTTACAAACAGAAACCCATAAAACATCATATTTTTTATATATTTTTCTGAATGTTACGACTTCCCAGTAGTACAAGTTTACTTTTTTTGTTCCAATGCCGTGGTACGAGTTAACTTGCTTCCGTATCTTATCACCGTAATTCTAGGAGGAACCCTAAACTGGACTCCTATCATATTGTGTTCACTTATCGCTACACTGACCTTCGGTGCGAAGCTATATATAGAACGAACGGCGGACCAGTTTAGGAGGAACCCCATTTCTTACTCTTTGATTATTGAAGTTCCTTTGGGTCAGAGGCCATGAATCCTTTCCGTACACACTCCTCTGTTTACATTGAGATCGTTCTTAATATAATACGACGTTTACCGGCATTAACGAGTTAATACTTCTTGACGAATACTTCGAAAAGGGAGACAACTCGAAACGATAACATGGAAGATTCCATATCTGCTGAAGGGGTGTTATAGGTAATTTTTACGATGAAACATTTATTTTAATTTAAATTATGCATGTGATTTAAAATTATGCAACAACAATAGCCCTCCATATGCAGACAGACATAGAAAGAATCCCATGAGTTTCAAATTAATCAATGAAGCGGGGAATCACTCAATCTGATACCCCTTGAAATCAGGAAAACTACACGCATGTGGGGTCTCACTAATTAGCGACAAAAAGCGTCAAGAAGCGACAAGAAGAAAAATAATAAGTGACAAAAAGCAACAAGAAGCTATTTAGCGACAAGAATACATTTTGTAATCACATACATTAAAATATTTTTTAGGATTATATTGAAAGATGAAGAAATTAAAAAAAATCGATGAAGAGATTGTGTACTTTTTATTATCATATTGATAGATGTAGAAATTAAACATGTGTAAGAGCAAAGAAAATATAACTCTATAAAATGAAAATAAAAACAAAGATTTGTCACCTTCCTTTTGAAGGATTTAATAAAACAAAAACATGAAATATTATTTCCTTCCTAACTGTACAATCAATTTTTCCTGATAGGACCAACATTAGCTGTGGCTTCACTCTAAGGTAATACACAATTAAGAGCAACAAATGAGATTAACTAGGTGCGTGTCCTTTGTTTTATTGCAACAAAAACATCCATTAACACCTTCATCAATTACACGCACCAGAATATAAAATTATTGTACCGAATAGTGAACACCTGTTGAAAACTCAAGATTGTCATCAGTTTCCTTTAATCTTCAATCTATATGCATAAACATGATAAATATCGTTAAATGAGACAATACACTAAATAAAATGATGAAAAATATTCACATTTTAATTATGTTTTCCTCTTGTTTGATTTCAGTTCTTAATTTGTATTTCACAATTTGTGTATGAATTTTCTGGACAATTATGCACAAATAATGCATTTTGCAAGTTAATTATATATTGTACAAAAATGGTTTTAAAAACAAATAAAAAGACAAAATATACTTCCTGTGATACCTTATAAAATATCATGTAAATAAATGTAGCAACTGAATTAGATTTACAAGTTTCATTTCCCCCCCTATCAAAATTAACTTTCCTGTCGTTGAAATTGTTTTCTTTTTCATATTTTTTTATTATATATTTCGAATAAGTAATATAAATAAAAAAATGTTTTCTTGTCGCTAAATAGTTTCTTGTTGCTAATATTATTCTTCTTGTCGCTTCTTGACGCTTTTTGTCTCTGCAATTCTTTTTGTCTCTAATTAGTGAGACCACGCATGGACATTAATACATAAACAAACCGCGACTTGCGATTTGGAACAAGAACGTTTATTAAATGATATGATGAATGGTTCTCCATTTCTTTATGAGAGTACAGTATCAAATATCAGTTTCATAACGGTAAAATATAGAAATACTCCACTTCAGTTCTTGTGACAGAAATAGAATTATCGATCGGCTTTCAGAGAACTCTCGCAAGTTATCAAAATTTGGGAATTCCCTCTGACGTGTTTCTAAATTTATAAAAACACTAAATATAAATACTGTTTAATTCTGATTTTCCGTATTGTTAAAAACACGCATATAAGTCAAGGAAAATATCATACATGAAGATTATGAGTAAAACATTACAGGAAAGTTGTTTATGTTCAATTGTTTTGCTTGTTTTTACCTTTTAAAGCAAGACAATCATAAGAATCTGAGATGTTGCCGAATGTTTAGAATAAAACGAATGACGTGAGGGAGTGTGCCATAGGGTCAATGGTAAAAGTCTACAGATTGCTTGACAGCAATCGTATCCCAAAAATGAATGACAAGAATGCACAAATGTATCATAGCACAATAAGACATGACAGGATATATAAGTACAGAGCCACGTCAATTGGATATCACCAAAAATAGACTTCAATTGTATATTACATGTTCAGTTTCATTTGTGATTTCGGGGCCTATTATAGCTGGCTATGCGACAGTGGCGGATCCAGGGGAAAGTCTGGGGGCTGGAACCCCCCTTTTTTGGACGATCAATGCATTTGAATGGGGACATGTGGTTGGTACCCCCTTTTAAAATGGCTGGATCCACCCATGTGCTGTATAGGTTTTGTTCATTGTTGAAGGCCGTAAAAATATTCTTAAAAACAAATAATAGAATACTAGAAATTAAGATGGTAAACGAACGTAAGTTCCCAGAATATATACTTAAGTACGATATCGCTATTTTTCTATAAATCAAGGATTTGTATAGTAAGTCTTACTATAGAAATACTTGCCTAAATTTAAAAGAAAAAAAAAAGAAAAAAAGTGGGATGACCGTTCATTCAAGCTAGCAATCTGCCTTTGAAAGAAGCATGCAAATCAAAGGGAGATAATTTGGAGCTTTTTAAAAAGTCGTCTTGGGCTAAAACGAATTGATTTTTTTGGTTGATTTTTGTACCATATCATAAAATGACAACTATTAGTGTAATAAACAAAATTTGTAATGGAAAAAAATGTTCAAATTTTAGCCAAATTGTGTGTACCCTCGAGCTACCTTTACTATCGTGTTGTTGTTTCCATGATTTCTAGTTCTGGGGATATATAAATGAAATACAATCAGAAAAGTTTGGATTGTTCATGGAAAATTATCAATATATCTAAATGTGAAGTTAAATGATATAGCTTCTACGATTTTCTTGTTTTTGACAAGTGTCTGAATGAATTCTGACTCATACTGTGAAAATAAGTAGAGGTCGACAAGGAGAGGCGCACAGTTTAGTTTAAACATATTTATTTATATTGGATTGGGAAACAAGTTTTGCAACTTGTATTAATCCCTTTCCACTTTGCGGATGCGAGTGCTGCCTTGTAGCGGCATTAGTCTACTCTTTTTTCGAACTTATCTACAAGGGTGTCTTTAACGTGCAAGAGATGTGGCTCTCTCTTAACAGGGGTCAGCCATTTATCGTCCCCTTCCGACGGACTATCATCGTTTCATCAAGACCATACTCGCAAATGGTGTCAAGGGAGAGCCGAAAATTGTGTTCCTGAAATTTTCATCCCGAACGGAAATGGAACCAGGAACCTTTGTGTTAGTAGTCCGATGCACTAACCACTATACCACAGCCCACCACGGCGCACAGTTCATTCCCATAAGAATACCGGCCGACAATTTGTTGAAAAAATCTACCTCCAAATTCAACAAATATGTTGTCGATAAGAAACTCGGGATCCCGCATAACGACCACTTGTTCCTCTGTCTTTTTGTTTTCTTGACATAAAGAAATACATATTTATGTTGAAAAGATTGTGGAGTTATAAGTTACATCTTTTAAAGACTATTTTTCAAGCTGTTTCACATGCCGGGTGATATTCAGGGTTGAACAATCAATCGATAGAACCAATTTCAGAAAAAGATCAAGAATGACTAGATTATTTTTTTTTTAGTCTTTTTCGAGTTCTTAAAGGAAAGGGGCACTAGCTGTCAAATTCATGGTCACCGATTTGACTCAAATTCTCATATTTGATTTATAAACATGTAAAACATTTATCCAAACTACCAAAAGTCCAAAAGAAACAGTTTACAGAGCATGGGGTAGAGAATATGTAGGTTCGTTTCGTGTGAATTTTAGTACAGACGCCATCTAATTAACTATCAATTTGACCTCAAATGACCATATAACACTGGTATTAAAGAGATAATAGTAACTGCAATTACGATTATCCCAATATGGCGACGGTAGATATAGGTAAAATCTTTACACTCATTTTTCTTAAATGTAGCATGCTTTTGTCAATAGTTACTCAGCTGCAAGGTTTATCTATACCATAACATCATATTTGAATCGTAAAGGTGCACTGGATTTGTCTAAGCGCTTTGAAAATTGCCGTCGAAAAATTCGGGATGATAATCGTAACTCTGAAAAAAAGATAATCGTAATTATGGTATTTAAAAATGGAAAGATAATCGTAACTGGAAAGTGTTTCATTGATATTGACACTAAAAACATATATCTGATAGCATATAATGAAGTTATGTCGATGAATTATTTACGAAACGTTCCAACATCTTATGACATTTCTTTTAATGCATATATTATTAACAGTTCTTAGGAAAACAGCTACATATGTGTATTAATTTATGTTTTTTGATTGAGTTAAGTCTGCCAATTGATATTTTAACGTGTGTTTTTCTATGTTGTGATGTTATGCTATTGTTTTTTACACTAGTAATTTTGGGGCCCTTTATAGCTTGTTGTTCGGTGTGAGCCAAGGCTCCGTGTTGAAGGCCGTACATTGACCTATAATGGTTTACCTTTTTATAAATTGTTATTTGGATGAAGAGTTGCATGTCTCGACAGCTGCTTCATTTTCCGTATCTTTAACAGGTACATGTATATATCAAACGGTTCACCAGCTACTATAAATTTATTATAGGATATGCATGTAACTTGATGATCGCTGTATAACATCTCTTATATTATGTGATACCTCGAAAGCCTTTGATAGGGTATGGTATAGTGGCCTATTAATAAAACTAAAAGCGTATGGTATTGATGGAAATCTGTATAAATGGTTTGAAAATTATATTTCAAATAGAAAACAAAGCGTTTTTGTTTCAATTGTCTATTCGCCTTTTGGTAAAACTAATGCAGGAGTTCCGTAAGGCTCTGTATTAGGTTCCCTACTATTTCTTATTTATGTAAATGACATAGCTGATAATTTGACAAGTCTAACTCGATTGTTTGCTGATGATACATCTCTTTCTTATTCCAGCAATAACCCTTACACTATAGAGGATGTCTTAAACAGCGATTTAGAACAAATTTCAGTATGGTCTAAAGATTGGCTTATTAACCTTAACCCTAATAAGACAAAGGCTATGATATTCTCCTGCCATACTTCCCCAGATGATATATTGAAAATAGAATTTCAAAACCATCTTGGTAGAATTTGTCTCCTGTCATAAACACTTAGGGATTACTTTTGATTCCAACGGTAAGTTCCATACACATATAGAAAATATTTTAAAGTGTGCAAGCACGAGATTAAATGTTCTTAAAAAATTGAAATATGTATTGAATAGAAATTATCTTGCTCGTATATATTTAACTTTTATAAGACCCGTTATGGAATATGCATGTGAGTTATTGGATGGTTGTACTCAACAAGAAGCCGACAATTTAGACCATGTTCAGTTAGAAGCAGGGAGGTTAGTAACTGGGTTGCCCGTGTTTTCTAGTCGGGAAGCTATATATATTGAAACTGGCTGGCAATTGATTGTGGACAGAAGAAAATCCAGAAAGCTCAATATATTCTATTCTTTACATAATGGGACTGCCCCTGATTATCTCTGTGATTTAATGCTCCCGATTGTTGGTCAAGTATCTAACTACGATTTGCGAAACAGTAATAATTATGTAGTACCCGGTTATAGACTAGACATAACTAGAAAATCCTTTTTCCCATCCACTACTATTGAATGGAATAGCCTCCCCCCCCCGACATACGTACGTCCAAAACATAAATATTTTTAAACGAAAGATGAAGTCCAAATTGATACAGCCACCTTCCTATTTTAGTTGTGGGGATAGAAAACTTAGTATCATTCATACACGTTTGAGAAATATGTGCAGTTCTTTAAATTCAGATTTACATCGTGTTAATATTAAACCCAGTCCCGCATGCAGCTGTGGCCACCCTGTTTAGGATAGTATACACTATTTTTAGAGTGCGCTCTTCACAACGAAGCCAGAGAAATACTGTTTTCAAAATTAGAAAGTTATGCTATATCCATTGAGCTTCTATTAGCTGGTGACGGTGACCTTTCTTTTCAGCAGAACAAAGACATTTTTGAGTCCGTACAATCTTATATCATAATAACACAAAGATTTAAAACAATCAATTAACATTCTAAATTTCTACTTTACAACCTTTCGCTTCCGTCTAGTTGTTTCATTATTATTCCTTATTATATTGTTGTTTTTTTTTCTTTTTTCTTTTTATTTCTAATTTTTGTTTGAAGTATGTATTACATGCATTACTACTATGTTATGGTTTTTTTTCGCCATTATCTAATGTACTTTGTGTTTATATTTAAATTGGGAGAGGACGTCTGTAATGTTGTTATAACTTGTGTCCAATCCCTTTTGCTACTTTTGCAAATAAAATATGTTTAAACTAAAAGCATATAAACTATGCATATTGTTGTCAGTTATAAATAGATATACAAGTTGAAATGATAGGACTTTTTTTTACTGGGAACTCACTTTTGTCCCATGACTGTATATATATATACATATATAGGTAAATATGTCCTAGATATTAACCTGTAAGTTTCTTCATTTATTTTTATATGCGTTTATGTCATTGTTAAACTTGACATTTGCATTTTTAACACACAAAATACCATTGAAATGCTGAAAGACACATTTATTATGTTTCAGTTACTATTATCCGATAAAGAAAATTACGATTATCAAAGAAGAAAAATACCATAGAGTTACGATTATCATACCGATTTTTTCAACGGCAATTTTCAAAGCGCTCAGACGATTCCAGTGCACCGTTACGATTCAAATATGATGTAATGGTATAGATAAACCTTGCAGCTGAGTAACTATTGACAAAAGCATGCTACATGTAAGAAAAATGAGTGTAAAGATTTTACCTATATCTACCGTCGCCATATTGGGATAATCGTAATTGCAGTTACTATTATCTCTTTAATACCAGTGATATAAGCGATGTAAACATAAATAAATATATGAATAGATTAAACCAACACGTGCAATTGGATTTTAATAGGTCTGTTTGATTTTATTTTATAGATTAAACATATATGTTTCTCATTTTTTTTAATTGTAAGAATGATTTTATATGGATCGAATAAGTAATCAAATGGTTTACCGTAGTTTCACTTTCATTGTTGACATTATTTTTCTTTAAAAATAACCAGTACACGTACAAATTATGCATGTGTTGTCAATCTCTAGCTAGGGGTTAAACTGAAGATCACATGAATACGGATTTAATGAGGTTGCCTGAGTCACTTGCAAGTGAATTAGCAAATATCAATCATCGGTTTCTTCGCTTAATTTGACAAAATTGAACCATTTTGGCTGCTAAAGCGGCAAATTATTATTTCACTATTTCACTTTCGTTATTGATTTAACAAAAAAAATCCTACTTTAGAGATTTTATATATCTAGTAGCTAGTACCCCTTTAAGATTTTTAATGGTTTTCACTTACTACAGTAAATCCTCCGAAAAATACAGAGACGGGTGAAGTTCTTCTTCTTCTTATGGTATCCAGTTATCCATCAGATTTTTGATGATTACTAACTGCTAAGGGGCTTATTTGTGAAATAAAGTCATGAGATAAGGATCGAATGCCAGTATTACTGTTTTATTTTTCAATTAGTATTAAGTATTTTATAACCGGCATATTCAAACGGAAAAGGTCAAACCCTGGTCCTAGTAAATTTTCGAGTGCGCCGACCGTTAGCTGGTGGCCTCTTGTTTTTGCCACACGGACTGAAATCTCGTATTCAACGTGATCTGACGTGGATGTAAACCAATGGCGAAAACAACACATGAGGCCGATAAGGGGTCTCAAAGCAGTAAAGTGTTTCGGGCGTTGGATGGCTAGATATTCAAGAATATGTGTGTGTACAATGGGGCTTATTCTGTCCCTACTTGCACTACTCCCCAGGTAACGAAATGTCATTACAAGGTGCAGAGTGAAACTTGTTCAGATGGTGCACTTTTTTTGTCATTTGTTTTGAATCGGTACGATATAAACAGAAAACGCAATCTGCTATATCATATGCCACATTCGTTCATTTATAAACCATGAAATCCCCAACGCACTTTGTGCTTCTCCTCTGAAATTACATGAGTAGCTAGCCAGGGGCGGATCCATCCATTTAAAAAAAGGGGGTCCTAACCCAGGACAAAAGGGGGGGGGGGTTCCAACTACATGTTCCCATTCAAATGCATTGATCGTCCAAAAAAAGGGGGGTTCCAACCCCTGGGACCCCCCCTCCCCCCCCTCTGGATCCGCGTCTGCTAGCAATTTTCCAATTAATGATAGCAAATTAAATCCTACCTCATACACGATACCTTGTAGTTTTATAGGTGTATGCTTAAAACAAATGTGTTGAGGGTGCATGCACATGTATGTACACTGGTACACATATCTTTGCCACATACGGTCAGTTCATGTAAACTTCCAGTCAAGGAACTGCCTTGGTGGCTATGTGATAGCATGTACCAGGGGTGGTTCCTTACCCAGGACAAAGGGGGGAGGTTCCAATAACATGACCCCATTCAAATGCATTGATCGTCAAAAAAAAAGGGGAGTTCCAACCCCCCGAACCCCCCTCTGGATCCTCGCCTGTGTACCCTCCAAACTGAAGACTTAAAAATTGGTATATCCCGTAAGATTTTATTGCTATAAAAGTTATAGTTGCTACATGACTAGACATCACAAAAGTTCCCTTAAATGTTTGACCTTTCAATGGAAAGAATATATCGCAATTGTTGTAGGATGTCAATAGTTTAAGCGGCACAGGGAAGTTTCTAATTACCAAAAAGATCAAAGTGTTCCAACACGATGTTAAGATAACTCACAATGTCATAAATCTATTTTAATAAATTTATTGATTATGTGAAGTAAACTTTTTTTAACATTAATGATATATAATTAATCAAGGGGAAAAACTTGATAGTCTTTTTGATTTATAAACAATTGCCGTCATTATTAGAAAATTTAATGTGTCCGTGTTGGTCCACTGTCTACTGGTTTATATAAGACAGATTGAAGTACCCCAAATATTGCGACTGGTTTTCATTTCTGTTTCACTTCCTCTGGATAAATGTATAATTATGGAAGTAGATAGTTGAGACTTCGCAACACATTAATTTGACGCTCTTTTCTGCATTACTTGTCAATTTGAACTTCAAATATGTTCAAATTTCAAATAACATAGAAAATATGTTATATTTGTAACTAGTCTGGTCCTGCTAGCGATAAATGAAATTTACTTGTCTGAGCTGTAAATTACTAGTCTGGGGCATTGGGCTAGTGGTTAACGTCGCAGACTGCATAATGTGTTAGGGTAAAGTGTCCTGCCTTCTTTTGGACCAGTAACATACTGTTACCTTGTAAATAACCAAAACAAATGTTCTCGTCCTGATTATGTAATCCATAAATTTATCTTGCAGGTGAATTTTTAAGTAGACATCCATCATCATCTATCCGTCTAGAAAATCGCCCATCTAATTACTTTACTGTTTACGCTTTTATTAACTGTGCATTGTGTAAAACATTGTCTGTTGAAGTTCGATTCTATATAACTGCAGTTTTGGTAGATTTGATTTAAGTTAACCCTCCTGTCAGGGTTAAGATTTGGTACATTGTACTATTATCTGGAAACAGAAAAAGCCCCAGAATGATTCACTCCAGCCATACCTATTTGGTTAAATCTTCAATTTGTGAAAAAAACATATACAAGTTACAGAAAACTTAATCAAAGTCAGAAACAAATCTTAATTTATGGAAAAAAATATTTGATAGATTTAATTGGTTCATGTAACAGACTATCCCCCAATTTTATTTTTTCCTACTGATGTTTGGTCTATCAGATGAATAATTGCAGTGTGTCTGAACGAATGTCCAACAGTCATTTAATGAATAGTTCATTTGACAATTACCAATTTGATTCTGTTATTACACACTTTTTACAGAATTACTTCTCTTTGTCAATCGTAGACTGGTTCAATATCAGACAAACTGGGCTTTTGCCAATGCAAAGCATGATCAATTGAAAGTGGTGTATTGGCATTTTTAAATAATTTTTCATGAAAAGTAATTTCTGTCAGATGTTAAAAGTATTTAGTTAAACAACAAATTAATGTAATTTAAAGATTTGAAAACCTTATAGATTACTCACATTTCTCACAGGTAGATTTGCTCTTTCTGCTAGCTCTCCGTTGTAAATTACAATTAATTCCCTTATAAGGGAGACAACTAAAAAAGGGATCTCTTATTACAGGGTCAATTACGGGAATTGTCAAATAGCCTATTTAGAGAAGTCTGATCATGAGATGTACTATAATGGAGCATTGTCTTTTGTGAAGCAGATATGAAACAATGTAAACTTATGCATTTGTTAAGTCTAACTCCATTTATATTGATAAATCAATACATGCTTTCTTTTCATTTTGCAGTTTGAGGCAAGCTACTTTAACATCACCAGCAAAACTTCCTCGCCGATTTTTCCCAGCTGGATCAGCGGTTATAGACTTTCCTTATGGAAACATGAATCCCATAGTGGACCTCCTACAGAAAGAAGAGATACTATTTGTAATGTATTATGCTCCTTGGTGTGCCCAGTCTGTTAGTGTTAGAGAAGAATATCAAAAGGCAGCTAAATATTTGATTGATAAGGTATGTTGTATGTGTACCATTTATTTAAGTGGTACCTAACACCTGAACCAAAATTAATTCGGCTTGTTTAATTTTCTTGAAATTTTGACAAAATATTAACTTTGACCCTTTGACAAAAATACAAAAAAAAGCAAAAGAATTGAACCAACAGTTTAATCAGAAAAAATACACTGGTTATATAGCAGTTTGACAAACACTTATTTTGATCATTGAGTAGCTTAATATTCCCTTAAGAACACAACACCATTAAAACGTTCTTCTAAATTTAAATAGTTATCTCCCTGTAGTGTTAGGTACCACCTTAAGTTATGTACAAAGTATAACGATTTATAGACAAACACTCAGCAATACTAAGCCTTTAAAAAAAAAATATGAAGACAAATTTTAAAGGACAAAGCAACACAATGCAGAACTATATACATCTTATATCTTTATAACTATATATCTTTTTTCAAGATTCTTGGTAAAATGCAACACTTTATGGAAAACAAACTTTAAACATTTAGCAATGCCTTATGAAATGCAAATCAGTTTGAATCCCTGAAAAAATACATCTTTTAAAATTTTAGAAATTTTCCTGTATGAACATTCAATGAAGTTAAAGTTTATATTGACACATACAATGTAGCAACACAATATTAGTTGAGGTTTAAAAATAGAAATTTATTTTTTCAGGTAAAGTTTGTTGGCGTGAACTGTTGGTGGCCTGAGGGAAGCTGTCGGAATACTTATAAATTTCTCAAGTATCCAGAATTATATGTTTATCATACCAATCTAGATGGCTTCAAATTTAATGGTAGTTAAAATTATTTGTAACCTTAACTATAAAGTGTTCCTACATTCATACATAGAAATTTATTTTTAACCTTGACTAAAAAGTGTTCCTTAATTCATATGTATAAAGGTTATGTATAATAAATACAGAAATGTTACTTTTGATTTCATTATTATCAAAAATGAGTGTTGATTGAAATTAATTGAAAGCAACAGTAGTTACTTTTGAGTTGTTGAATTAAAATCAACATATTCCTACAAGACATTAGAGCATCATATTTTTGTTGAGGCTGTTAATCACATCTAAATATAAATAAGTTAATCTCAAACTAAAACAATTTTAGCCGACTACGCGGTATGGGCTTTGCTCATTGTTGAAGGCCGTACGGTGACCTACATAGTTAATGTCTGTGTCATTTTGGTCTTTTGTGGATAGTTGTCTCATTGGCAATCATACCATATCTTCTTTTTATGCCCCACCTACGATAGTAGAGGGGCATTATGTTATCTGGTCTGTGTCTCCATTCGTCCGTTCGTTCGTCCCGCTTCAGGTTAAAGTTTTTGGTCGAGGTAGTTTTTGATGAAGTTGAAGTCCAATCAATTTGAAACTTAGTACACATGTGCCCTATGATATGATCTTTCTAATTTTAATGTCAAATTAAAGTATTGACCCCAATTTCATAGTCCACTGAACAAAGAAAAAGATAGTGTGAAGCTCAGGTTAAAGTTTTTGTTCAAGGTAGTTTTTGATGAAGTTGAAGTCCAATCAACTTGAAACTTAGTACACATGTTACCTCTGATATGATCTTTCTAATTTTAATGCCAAATTAAAGTATTGACCCCAATTTTACGGTCCAATGAACATGTAAAATGATAGTGAGAGTGGGGCATCCGTGTACTATGGACACATTCTTGTTTATATTAAACTAGAAAACAACATATGAATACTAACACCAATTTATTTTATATTTTTCAGGTATTCCCACAGCTGATGAACTTGTTAGATTTGTAGAAGATATTTTATATCCAATCACCTTATTACATTCTGTCGAGGGTATTAATAACTTTTCAGCTTTACATGATGTAAGTGACGTAAAATAACAAGGAAAGGGTATATAAAGATATTTTAAGTAAATCTATTTTGTAATTATATAAATCATGAATTTTTATTGTAGCTGCAGTTTTAAGATATGACTAAAACTAATGTGGTATACATCTCTGAGACATCAAACGAACAACAACAAAGGGAAAGACATTTTTTTGAGAGCCTGAATTTGCAGACCCAGACATGGGGGAAAAGTTTTAAGTTAATTTGAGTTGTCTTCCTTTAACCTGAAACTATATTACAATGTATAATGTTATTTGTGTATGATAAATATGTAGGTACTCTTTTCTGTAGTTTAAATGATTTCCCTCTCGGATTTAGTTTTTATTCTTACAGAGGTTGGTGTCTTTTAATGCAGTCAGGTTAGATTAGGATGACAATCTATTTGTTAAATCGTAATTCATGTTTTCTATTTTTAGAATGTTGTGATTGGTAATTTTGATATGTCAACCCCAACACCGCCAGGGTACAAAACCTACTATATATCTGCTATGAAGATGATTGAGTGGAGTAAGTATTTATAACTCAAAATAATTTATAAAGGGTTAGTTGAAATGAAAACCTGTTTTGCGTAAGTAGGAAATAAATTTGAAACTAAGTATACATATTTATTATTAATTAAACTTTTATATATATGTCAAATGAGGTTTTTGACCCAGAAAAATTATAGAGCATGAGGGAAAGGTGTCCTTCGGCCGCTTATTCTTCTTCGTCAAGATTCAATAAGAAGTGGGGGTATTCATCACACAACATAAATGGATCTTCTTATTTTACTTAAATATAAATGATACCCTTAATGACAAAATCTTGTCTTCTGTACTTGACTTTAAACATTCAGATAGCCTTAGACAATTTGTTTATAATGCTTCTTTTTAATTTCAGATCATCTTCAGCCAGTAAAATTTAGTATAGTCAATAAACCATTATTGTCACAGCTATTGGGAATGAATGATACCAAACAGTTTGTTATACTCAATTTAAATGGATCATTTGTGAGTATTGTGTACACTAGAAAATTATATATGGTTGCAGTTCTGTAAACAAAGTGTTCATTCTCCAAGTTCACTTTTATGTAAGTGTTTTAGTCTGGTAACAAATAAGCATTCTATCTGCTAAGCCTAAATGTTCTTAACTATCTTGATCATAGATAAAAAAACAATACAACAACAGTTAAATAGCAAAAGTAAAATGAAGCCTAAATTTTGACAACTAGATATAAGAAGATGTGGTTATGAGTGCCAATGAGACAACTCTCCATCCAAGTCACAATTAGTAAAAGAAAACCCATAATGGGTCTTAGTACTATCTTCACACCAAACAGCAAGCTATAAAGGGCCCCAAAAATGACGTGTTTAAAACCATTTATTGATTATTGTGATTTTGTGCCATATTAGATTTTATCAGGATTTTTTTTTTTTTTTTGACAGATTTATCCAACAAAAAATAATTTTACTTCTGACAGTATTGTCAAGTGGATTAATGAACACAGGTATGAGGTGAGAATGTAATATATGTTTTACTTGGTTCTGTAATTGTTTCTTTGTTATTCTTAAAAAAAATGTTTTATTGTTGCATTTATACAATGTTCAGAACAAATTGCTTAGATATTTGAGTCTGAGGGGACTTGTATGACAGCAGAGATAAATATTTTGTCAAGTGTTACCTCTTATTTTTTGTATGGAGTAAAAAAATGTAAAGTTTGATATTATATTTCTTTTTTTGCTCACCTTGTCCAAAAGGCTTCTTTGCTTCTATGTTGATTGTTTACAAAAGTGGCAATCAGTAAACTTTGGTTTCAAAACACAATCATTAATTAGCTGTTACATTTTCACAACACTGACAGAGTGAAATGTTTCTTGACAATTATATGATATGGATGAGTAAGAAATGATAAAATCATTCACGTTATTGCTGTACATTTATATATTGTTTTCTTGTTTGTATATATGTAAAAGTATAAAAACTGTTCAGATTTAACAAAGTTACTTGTTTTATAAATTGCAGAACTTAGTGAAATGGATATCAGTACCTGGACACAAGAGTCTTCAATTATCTACACAATTAAACCGGGGACCAGTTTTAATGGTCTTTGCTCCAGTGAATAGGCTGCACACAGTGGACTTCTATTATCTCATAGTGAGTTATTAAAGACTTAACTGAAGATTAAACTAGCTTTCAGCCAAAAATGTCAACCAAATATTTTTTCATGAGAACACGATTCATTACATGTTCTTTATCAAAATAAAAATATATTACAAACAAAATATGTCGACAAACTTCCTGATATATATGGTTGATATAAAGAGAGGACAAAAAATTATCACTATTGAAAATAATGTGACCAAAAAAGTTCAATTCTTTAAAAAAGATTGTTTTCCGCCTTTTGATATATTCAATAACTGTACATAAATGTTGGTGCATATTTCATGTTTACATTGTTACATGAACAAAAAGCATTTTAAAAACAATTGATTTTGTAAATGTTCAATGTCTAATGATAATGTTATTGTTTTTTCAGTTGAGAGAATTAGTATTACAGTACAGAAACTGTCATAACAGAACATTTATCATTTTATTGGAAGGTTTACTGAGACGAAAGAGAGAACACGCTATGAAATCATTGGTGCTACCCAAAGACTGCCTTCCTCCTTATGTTAACAACCTGTCATGTTGTGTATCGTTACACCGCCAAAAACATATTTGTGAACTTTGTAAACGAACGTTTGATTATCAAGTCAAAGACAGTTGTCAATTTTCGCCATCTGAAGAAGACATTCCCAAAAGAGGATTTGGAAATTATAGAGCTCCATCTTGTTTGGATTCTTATCAACATTATAATGTGAATGAGTATCGGACGTTGATATGTAAACAATGTGATACTTTATCTAGTCATTCCTGTACCATCAGACGTAGTTCTGATCCTTATGTAAATAAACTTGTCAATAATTTTTCAAGGTCAAAATGTAAAAGACTGTCCTTCCAGAAATCACTGTACCTTGATTCGGAACAGAAGATCCATAGTTCTGACATTGATCGGGATTCAGTGACTCATGAATTTACGGGTTTTAAATGTCACAGTAATAAAACAGTGAATGTTGTGTTATT
Source organism: Mytilus trossulus (assembly GCF_036588685.1). Lineage (NCBI taxonomy): Eukaryota > Metazoa > Mollusca > Bivalvia > Mytilida > Mytilidae > Mytilus > Mytilus trossulus. The sequence goes on from NC_086379.1 coordinate 81,271,139, forward strand.
AGATAAAAACAAACATCAGGCATTTTTAGACAGACTAGGTACATATGTACCAAATGAGAGTAATATTTCAGTATCTGTGATTATTGATAAACAAGTAAGTAGGATTTAAATTTCCCATTCTTCTGTTACTGTGAATTTATTTATTTTTATGAGTATCAATATTCGTGGATTAAGGAAACTTGCATGGATATTTTTGAATTCATGGTTTCACCAATCTCTGCATATAAAGTCTATGAAAAGTTTGTAATTCTTGATGAAACCATGGTATCAGATGATTAATAATAAAGCCAGAGTATGTCCAATGAACAATTTTTAATAACAAGTGGGTAAAATTTTACAAATTTCAGTAAAGATTGACGTTTAAAGAAAATGCATTGGCAGATTTTTAGTCTAACGTAAGGGTACCCAAATTGCACCTATTTAGAAAAAATATCAACGGAAATCTTACAAGATTTCCTAGAAACTAAACAATTTGTATTTTTATGATTTGATACTATGCATGTCTTTCAACATAGGTAAACATATTTAAATATACACAATAAGATTTGATCAGATGATAATCAATATGATGCAATATGATCTTGAAAAGTAAATACCACTAATTTTATGTTATGTGAAAATTTAAAAATAAGATTTAACAATGTTAGTCCAGTATCATGTTACAGCTTTTAACTTCTCAATTCATTGAATGTGTATGGAAATGTGATAGCAATAACAGGGAATGGTGTCCCATAGATATGTATTCTTAGTTGTATTACATTGTATTACATTTTCATGTACAATGTACATGATGTATTTCCCTTCTAATCAAAGCGTTCTTCTTATTGTTATAGAATGAAGTCCAGCATTTTCTAAGGCAGCCATTTACTAAGCTTAATATTGGTAAGGCTTTTATATGGTTTGATGTACATTTGTAACTTTCAAAATCTATGATATAAATTATAAATATCAAGGAATACATAATATCTTCAACTTATTGAACATGAAAACGGTACTTTTACTAATTAGGCTTTTCATACATATACAAGGAATAAAATACATTATTGCTATTTTGTGCATTTTTTTGTGATAATTTTTCATATCATGCAACTTGCTTGAGATTGAAATTTATTGCTAGAAACTAAGCAGGCATGTGGCGTTGCTAACGAAATTTACATGAAATATGCAACTTTGTCATAGGTAAAATAGCGATAAACTCGATTTCCTTTCTAGCTTTTGCCATTCCGGCTCAAGCAATAAAATCATTCTCGTTGAGATGATCAACGATAATCTATATATATATATACCAAAAAAAATGTCATATTTGAAGACAAAATAAAAAGAAACTATCATTGTTCTATTAAAAATTTAAACATTCAGTCATTGCTTAAAAGCTAAATCTAAATAAAGCAAATTCTTCATGGAAATGTTGCCATTGTCGTATACATATTGCATGAAATGCAAAATTATAAACCAGCTGACAATTCAACAAAATTAGCATAAACTTATTTTGTTTTGGTATACAAATTTGAACATGACAATAAGATTTAGGTTGTTCCTTTATGAATTTGTCAGAGAATATTGAATAAAGAGGAAATTTCTAGATAATAGCAGTATGGTAGGATTGTTATTTTCAGATCAGAGTTAATTTTGACATATTTAGAATTATAGGGGAAAGAATAGGTATTTTTTTAATAAAATATTTTGTCATTTTATTTCAGCCAATTTTGTAATTAACTTTACCAGAGGTGACCTTCCTCGTCACTTGAGGTCAGAGGTTACCAGTGGGTCATGTGTAAGTGAGGTGTGTGTGTCTGAGGCTACATCAACAACATTCAATAGTGATGTTATGGAGGAAGATAAGGTAAGTTCTATGGCTGTATATTAGAAAATACATTTTAGGATTGGTTGATTGGCATCGCCTAATGTTCAGTGGCTAACATTTAATGCTTATTCAGATATTTTGTTAAAGGTGTGGATGTTGTTTTTCTATAAAATCAACATAGAACATTGTGTGTTTATCTGATACTTCCTTTAGTTTTCAAGGTAGAATTTATTTTTCAGTTTTCAAGGCGCAGTGAGTGTTTTTGCTGTATTTGTAAAAAACAGCATCAATTTATTGTCTTAGATTATTGAATAATCATAACTAACACCAGGGCATCCAATTTGTCATTCACACAAAACCATTTCAAGTTGTACTGTAATGTACTAAATCTAATGTTTGCTGATAAACCTGTATGGGCATCATCTTGTATAGTGTAATTGTAACAATCTTGAATCTAATTATGTATTTTATACTTGTAATACTAAAGATAATTAAAACAAATTGTCTTAATACCTAAAATGCAAATGATGACTGAGCTTTTGACACCTCTTATGCGAGTGTTTCAGACACAATGAATAGAAAAAGCTTAAATTAACAACTGATGCATTGGTATTTTAAAAGTTTGTAAAAAAATCAAATATTTCATTAGAATTAAGCTGTCACATGGAAAATAAAGGGAGTTCTGTTATGACCAACTCTATTTTCAAATTTCAAGCAAGACCTAGTCATTCTTCAGTGATTCCCTTAAAAATAAATAAAATTGAAATTAATTTTAAAAAGCAACCTCAATCAGGCATGTGCCAGAATATAATCTTCAAAATGTTGATGGTTTTCTGTAACTAAAGAAGAGAAGAGAAGAAGAATGTACCAAATTTTTTCGATCATTTTTTCCGCCTAAGACTTCATTGTAGATGGAAGGAAATATATATTAATCTTGATTTGCAGTGAATTTTGGATGTGTTAGTTATGATGAAGACAGTTGCTTTATATGTTTTGTCTTTTGTAGGATGTGATGATGCTTGTTTATTCTCCATGGTGTGGATTTTGTGCCAGTTTTGCTCATATTTACCTGAGTCTTGCAAGATATTTTAAAGCAGCCAAAAATATTATATTTTCAAGGTAACAATTAATTTCATATACATGCAGACAAATACATTGTTGGTTCAATAATAAAGCATCTGTAAGCTTTTTTTTCAATTCACTTGTTGTCATGTGGCTTTTGTTATGAAAATCATAAGAATGAATAAAAAAAGATACATATTTGAAGTAAATGATGTGTTGTGGTTAGGGCATTTTTGTTTAGAAATAGACCTTTTGATTGCTTTTTTTTAGGTTGCATGACATGCAATGAAATCTTTATGGCACAAACTTGTTATCTAAATCTTTTAAGGCTTATAACTACTTCTTTGATACTCAAAATATAGTGCCAAAAAAAAAAAATGGAGTTATCTTCCTTTGTCTAGAATTCCTGTTAAAACAACTACTGCAACGAATGCAATATTTAATTTTACTTCCCACTGATAAATTGATGCAATCTTTGCCGTTCAGTACTGACAAGATCTTTGATTAACAGCAGGTTTTATGTACATAGATTGAACCCTGAATTTGTTGAAAATAATTTATTTGAAGTACATGTTTAAGCCCTGCTTGTGATTGTAGGGGATATTGTTTTCCAGTATTTGTGTTGGTACTTCCATTAATCAGTTTTGGGTTAAATTTGTGACTAAAAATAGTTTATGATGCCCTTTGGTAATGTGACATATCAACTTGATTCTTATCACACAAGTTTATTATGAAGTTTTGACCAACAAAATTTCATGGTTCATTGTGTTATCCGGAAACATGATCTTGTTGCACTAATTCATGTTGGTTTACACTCAAATTTTGCTCTAGTGAAATTAAACTGAAATAAGCTTAAATGTGAAACTTGTGTGAAAATTTTTATGTGAATTAGGATTCACATGAATCTCAAGTTAAAGTCATAGCAAACAAGCTTTTATGTAAAATATTTTCATGCTAATTTGGACTCTCATGAATATCACATGAATTCAATTGACCAAAAAGCTACATTTTTCATGATTATATTGCAAACCAAATGAAGCTTTTCCAGAGTCATCACCACTTGGTCAAGGTATCAGACTTTTGCCAGTTTTAGCATGATAGTAATGTGATGCTATCTGAATTAGTTTTCTTATAGATTTAGTAATGGATGTGATGCTTTAATTTTTAGAAACAAGATGGTATTTCAAATTTCCCTGCCAACTATGGTGCTAAATGAAATGTTGGGGCATATCACTGGTTCAATTGTGTCATTGAATAGATACAATAACTATTGTTCTCTGTGTAGTTTATTCACTGGGATCTTTAAATTTCATCTAAGAAAAATCCCTCACTCAATGATTAATTTACCTAATATAAAAAAAATGTCTTGTTAGCAGATGAAATACAATGTGTCAACTCACAAAATTGCATGTGATCTTTCTTTTCATTCTTTTAGAATAAATGGAGACAACAATGATTTACCATGGCAGTATACAATAGATAGATATCCTACTTTACTGTTTTTCCCAGCTCACAGGTATGTCTTTTTTATAGACTTCATTATTTTTCACACATTAATATTCTTCATTGCCCTTCTTTTTTACTAGAGGGAAGTTTTACAACTATTCTATGAAATGAGGCATACAGTTATCGTTATCAGTGCTTATATTTATCTTCTATATATGGTTTCCAGGTTATGTTTTGAAATTAGTTTTGAAAAGTGACAGCAAATGTGGATTTAGGGTGCCCTGGCCTCTTTTTGGAGGTACATCTATGGTTAATGCAGAGACTTTTTACCTGTTCCACTCCAATTATTGCCTTTTTGGGGGCCCCTGTATCTCCTTTTTCAAAATGATAGACCTACATCTGCTGTCTGTGCTGAAATCATGGACTTACATCTGCTGTCTGTGCTGTATATTTTTAAGCTTCTGAATCTGATACTATTCCTTTTTGATAATGTCTGTTTTGTTTATTAAATCTCAATGGACTACAAACCCAATTGGACTCTTAATAGTAACATCATTATCTGTTCATCAGTTTGTTTGTCCTTTCAGGGGTCCCAATGTTCTATTGTGTATTTTGACAAGTAATTAGAAATAAAATACCAAAAAGATGTACCACAAGGTTTTATTTTGTATGATTAGTTTGAAAGGCAAGAAATTGGTATTTAATTTTGGAATGCTATGCCGTGCCAGATAATTGCAGATCTATATTACAGATTGATCATTTACTGTTATTGAATGAGGTTGTTGTTAATGATAAAATAGACTTCAAAAAGCTTACAATTAAATATCTTTGACAGTCTCTTATTGTGGAGCCTGCAACTTTTGTTGCAGAAAAGCTCGACACAGGGAAAGTGTTCTGGCAGCGGCGCCATTGGTTAACTGCTTAAAAGCTTTTTATTTTAGAAGGTGAAAGACCTGGATGCTTCATACTTTGTATATAGATGCCTCATGTCACAAAGTTTCCGTCAGTCACAGGTCCAATGTCCTTGAACTCATTTTCATGGTTCAGTGACTACTTGAAATAAAAGGTTAAGATTTTTTGAAATGTTAAATTCTCTCTTATTATAAGTAATAGGATAACTATATTTGGTATGTGCCTACTTTGCAAGGTCCTCATGCCTGTCAGACAGTTTTCACTCGACCTCAACCACATTTCATGGATCAGTGAACAAGGTTAAGTTTTGGTGGTCATGTCCAAATCTCAGAGGCTATATAAGCAACAGGTCTAGTGTATTTGGTGTATGGAAGAACTGTAAGGGGTACATGTCCAACTGGCAGGTGTCATCTGACCTGGACATCATTTTCATGGCAGTCATTATAACTGAACTAGTATATATATTTGTTATTGGGCCAGCTCAAGGACGCCTCTGGATGTGGGAGTTTCTTTCTGCAATGAAGACCTGTTTTCTGTTCCATGCATGCTGGGTTGTTGTCTCTTTGACACATTCCCAATTTCCATTCTCAATCTTATTCAGTGGTCAAAATTAAGTTTTTATACGATTGCAAAATTTGAAATTTTTTTCGTCTTATATTGCTATCACGTTGGCGTTGTCGTCTGAGTCGTCGTGGTCGTCGTCGTTGGCGTCCGAATACTTTTAGTTTTCGCACTCTAACTTTAGTAAAAGTGAAAAGAAATCTATGAAATTTTAACACAAGGTTTATGACTACAAAAGGAAGGTTGGTATTGATTTTGGGAGTTTTGGTCCCAACATTTTAGGAATAAGGGGCCAAAAAGGGCCCAAATTAGCATTTTCTTGGTTTTCGCACTATAACTTTAGTTTATGTTAATAGAAATCTATGAAATTTTGACACAAGGTTTATGACCACAAAAGAAAGGTTGGGATTGATTTTGGGAGTTTTGGTTTCAACAGTTTAGGAATTAGGGGCCAAAAAAGTCCCATATAAGCATTATTCTTGGTTTTCGCACCATAACGTTACTATAAGTAAATAGAAATCTATGAAATTTAAACACAAGGTTTATGACCATAAAAGGAAGGTTGGTATTGATTTTGGGAGTTTTGGTCCCAACAGTTTAGGAATAAGGGTCCCAAAAGGTCCAAAATTAAACTTTGTTTGATTTCATCAAAATTGAATAATCGGGGTTGTTTGATATGCCGAATCTAACTGTGTATGTAGATTCTTAACTTTTGGTCCCATTTTCTTATTGGTCTACATTAAGGTCCAAAGGGTCCAAAATTAAACTTAGTTTGATTTTGACAAAAAATGAATTGGTTGGGTTCTATGATATGCTGAATCTAAAAATGTACTTAGAATCTTGATTATTGGCCCAGTTTTCAAGTTGGTCCAAATCGGGGTCCAAAATTCAACTTTGTTTGATTTCATCAAAAATTGAATAAATGGGGTTCTTTGATATGCCAAATCTAACTGTGTATGTAGATTCTTCATTTTTGGTCCTGTTTTCAAATTGGTCTACATTAAAGTCCAAAGGGTCCAAAATTAAACTTAGTTTGATTTTAACAAAAATTGAAATCTTGGGGTTCTTTGATATGCTGAATCCAAACATGTACTTAGATTTTTGATTATGGGCCCAGTTTTCAAGTTGGTCCAAATCAGGAAACTTAAATTATTATGTTAAGTATTGTGCAATACCAAGTCTTTTCAATTGCAAAGTATTGCACAATGGCAAGAAATATCCAATTGCACAATATTGTGAAATAGCATTTTTTTTTTTTAATTAGAGTTATCTTTCTTTGTCCAGAATAGTAAGCAAGAAATATCTTATTGCAAAATATTGTGCAATAGCAAGATTTTTTTTTAATTGGAGTTATCTTTCTTTGTCCAGAATCAACTTAAATCTTTGTTATATACAATATACAATGTATGTTCACTTTTTACTACCAACTGATAAATTAAAATAATCTTTACCATTCAGTGATAACAAGCAGTTTTTCTACATCTTAATATTTTATGATGTATTTAAATGAGAAGTTATTGTTGCAAACTCCATTAGAAATTTTAATTGAGATTAGTTTTGGAATAAGGGAAAGGGGGATGTGATTAAAAAAATTTGGTTCAATTTTTCTCATTTGAAATTTCATAAATAAAAAGAAAATTTCTTCAAACATTTTTTTAAGAGGATTAATATTCAACAGCATAGTGAATTGCTCTAAGACATGTAAGAGAAAACAAAAATTTTAAGTTCATAAGAACACATTCATTCTGTGTCAGAAACCTATGCTGTGTCAACTATTTAATCACAATCCAAATTTAGAGCTGAATCCAGCTTGAATGTTGTGTCCATACTTGCCCCAACCGTTCAGGGTTCAACCTCTGCGGTCGTATAAAGCTACGCCCTGCGGAGCATCTGGTTGAGTTTTGGTTTATATTTCTAATACTATATGCAATAGGTCAACTGTATTTGGTGTATGGAAATATTTTATGATCTTTGTGTCAGTCACACAGGTTTTATCTGACCTTGACCTCATTTTCATGGTTCATTGCTAAGTGTTAATTAGTATTTGTGTTTTAGTCTGTTTTTCTTAATTTATAAGCAATAGGTCAATTATATTTATTGTATGGAAGAATTGTTAACTGTACATGTCTGCCTGGCATAGTTCATCTGATCTTGACCTCATTTTCATGGTTCATGGATCAATGTTTAGTTTTCTTGCGTAATGTTGAGTTTATATGACAGTTGTAATAAAGCCTTATATTTAGGACTATCAACATAATAATGATGTTTAGTACAGAAGGCGTGATATTTCAGCGTGTGCACTCTTGTACAATATATTCTGCTACTTTTTAATTTTATGTTGTTCTCAAAATCTGTCTTTCTGGTTTTATATATTTGTTACTTACATGTAAGTATGCTCTAATTCACCTTTCAAATTAATGGTACAAAACTCACCAGTAATAGTCTTGCACTATAAGACTTCACTATGTATTTCCATCTGGTTTTGGTAATTTTCTGACAGAATTTGTATGATCTTTACAAGGAGATGATAGGTTTCCTACTGTGGTATTATCTCCAAGAACATATCAGACATCCTTACTAGTCAAAAGGTTTAATAGGTTGCTCCATCTATATGGGTATTAAAATGATACATAAATATGGCATAATTAGATTCCATTTATTGGTGCAATTAATACCAAAATAAACCAGACAGTGGGGCAATTGATATTTGAAAAAATAAATAATTGGCGCAAATTGATTCTGGTCTGAACTGATTTTGTGTAATAATCCTTATAACGATTTTGTCAGAAAAATTGCAGTTTTATGTGGCATTCATAGAGGAAACTTAAAAGGACCAAAAATAAATCTTCCTTAATTATCTCTAGAATGATTTATAATTGTTTTGTTAAAACACACACAATTGCTTTATTACGGCTGTTTAAAAATAGAATATTGCATTGTTATTTGATTAAATAGTCCAACCACATAAATCAAAGAGCAACTCTGATTTTATGGAAGGACTTTTTGTTTTTGCCTTCTGGTACCAAGGGAATGAAATTTTGATTACATGGAAGAACTTTCTCATAAATTTGTTATCATTAAATAATTGTGTTACATAACTAATTGATGATACAAATGATGAGGGTGAGTTGAAATATTTGTATCATCAGCATAGGGGTACTTTTTTCTCAAGATATTGACATGTTGATTTGAATACTGTGAAAAGTTTTAGAGCTGTAAACTTTTAGAGTTGTCTTTCTTTCCAGGACTATTTAGAAATAGTTATGCTAAAATTAATATGACATTTGGTTTTGTATTATAAAATCTGATTTTTCTACATTTTTTACTGTTATCAATTTAACAGTATTTCTTCTTCAGTTTTGCTCGTTCTTTTTGATTTGTTAATAAGAGATTTGTAAATATCTTTTATTCAAATAAAATGTGAGATGAAAAAAATTATTAGATATTTAAGATAAACCTGAAAAAGTGTTAGACTATATTATTCAAATTTTGATATGACCATAATAGGTCACCGAGTTTATTACTGAGAAATATTAGGTACTCAATTTTATAATTTGATACAGATTGTATAGGGGGAAAATAATTTTTGATGAATTCAAAACTCATCAATAGAGGTTGAGAATTTTTTTAAGGGAATTGCTTAAACCAATCACTTTTGAAAATAAAAAGAAAACTAAATCAATCTTATTTTTGTCCCAAAGTATTCAAAACAATATGTTGATTTATCAACTATTTCATTTAAAATAAGATAAGTAACTGTATGTAGTTATATGGAAATAAAAGTAAAATTAATTCATTGTTTTATATTCATATTTGCAAATATTTAAGAAAACAATAGTCTAGTGACTTATGAATTGTAAAAGGAAGAGAAAGGAGGACAGGTTCAACAAGATAGGAAACAAAATAAAACAACAAGAAAGAAGTGATGTTAAGAAATAACTTTATTTGTAAGATGATTATTTACAATATGCAAAATGATAAAGGTTTTTGGTTAAAGATTGCACAAAATGCAATCAAAAACCTATGTTACTCACTTGATATCTAAATCTTCCAAGGCTTATAACTACCTTTTTGATACACAAACTATAGTGCATTGATCATAACATTCTTTACATCCTATCCATGAACATTTCCAGAAATTTATCCAATATATGCTCAGATATTCAAGTCACAAAACAGAAATTACATAACTTTGCAAAGTGCAGCAATCTAATATCTATTTTAAAAATAGAAATGATGTCATTGTTAAAGTCATCTTTGAAAGTTGGAGTTATCTCCCATTGTCCAGAATTGAAGTTGAATCAACCACTGACAATACAATATTTATTTTATTTTACACTGATACATTTATGCAATCTTTACCCTTCTGTGCTTACAAGCATTTTAATTGTTTGTTGTTATGACACATTTTTTTCAAATGAGCTATAGAGATTGTGGGACACATAAAAAACTAACCAGTAGGCTACACAACACAATAACAAGATAAAACCACCACAATCCTGATATATAATACCATCAAATATTTGCTTTCTTTTGAATATTGTCTAAATTTTTTGAAGATAATTTTTTACAACATGCAAAGTGATAAATAATTATTTATAACATGCAAAAAGATGAAAACTCATTCATTGACTGACAGTAAAGAAAATATGTGAAATTAACAAAAAACTGACATGCAACAAACTAAGAGATTATGTTCTTATTTTCAGACATAGTCTAAAAAATCTAAATTCATTAAATAAAACAATAAAGATGTTGAAGCAAAATTGGTTAGGTCAAACAGGCAATTTAAATGCCCAATTAAGGAAATTTTTAACTCAAAAGTCATAAGCTTTTTAATTAACTCATAATGTAGTTAAAAGAATGAGCTGGTTGCTATTTTTTCATTTATTTATTCACGAGCAATATGACAAAATGTTCTGAAAATTGATAACAACATGCTATAAGCCACAAGCAAAAAACTACTAAGACAACACTGAATAACAAATATAAATCATAAAGACAATGTCTCATGTTAACTACGATCATTTCGTATCATAGAATTGGTTCATTTATTTCTTTTTTCCATCATCACATATTCATTGTTTTAACTTTTGATGTCTTAATTATTTACACAACGTAAAGGAAAGCCATTGTACAGTGATATGTGTTTAAATCATGTTGTAAAAGGATGGGATATGAAGTAATTTGTAAGTTTGGCATGGAAATGGCAATGATTTATATGTATAATGTTATAGGAGAGCACCATTAAGTTAGAGAATAATTCTTATTTTACAGATGCTTCGTGTACTCCATCGGTTGTTTGGTATAATGGTGATTATTTAGAGAAATCAAAATGTCATTATCAAAATATATAGGTTTAGAGAGTATTGTATTGGTTTAGAGAGTATTGTATTGATCACTAAAATAACCCAGCATTTATTGACTTGCTGGAGAGGATATGAAAATGTGTAAATTGAGTTGTCATACTCTGATGGAAGATAATCTATGATCTTATAAAGAAAAAAAATCTTACAAAATTAATATTGCTATTTTTGTCCAAATTTTGACAAGTGATGATTTTGATATATTTGTACGATTGGTGTAACTATAGTGATACACATCTCCTGTAATTTGTATCCTACCAGTGGGAACACTTTGTTAAAGTTCATTACAATTTCTATTAACGATCTTGATGAGAGAAGTGAAAGTTTCAATTAATCTTTATATTGATATTGAAGATTATAATTTTATTATTTAATTGTTTATCCTTCACTAAACATGTGACTTGTTCTCCGATCTGTCAGTTGCATCACTCATTCTATTTCTATGGTAACATATCCTGTGGAGAAAGATCTGGTTTCTGTCAATTCCATACTTTTGTCCTTTTCTCTTACCATGCAATGAACCCTGTTTATAAATGACTTTTATATATGTAATACTCCCTATGAGAGCTTCACCGATACATGTTTTCAATTTTTGCTATACATTTTGTTTCTTTTTAGACAATATTCAAAAGAAAGTGAATTTCTGATGGTATAATATATCTGGATTTGTTTGTGTTATCTTGGTATGGCCTGCTGTCTAGTGTTAATGCTTTCCACGTTCTCGACAGTTCATTTGAAAATAAATGGGGAAAGTGTACATGGAACACAGATGATGCCACCAGCTTGCATATCTGATTTATCATGTAAAGTTTTGAAGGAACATAACTCTTTGTATGGCCCTCAAAACTTCAATGAATTTTGTTTTGTTAAATCAGGATTATATATAAAAAAAAAAATTAAAATAAAAAATGTCTTGAATTCTTGGTAGTTTTCATATACCACTATTTCAAATAACAAATCCAAAAGGTTTGACTGTAAAAAGCTGTGTTTTAATAATCAATTGTTTTATTCTGCCTAAATGTCATGGACACTGAGTGGAAAATTGTCCATTTTATTAATTTATTTTTTCAATGTTAATATGCTGTTGAATTTAGAAATGACATTAAATTGGAATTAATCAATAGAAAATGATGCTAGAAATTATGACAAAATGACAAAGAAACAGGAAATTAATTTTTAAATTTGCAAACAAAAAGCTGTCAATTTGACTTGTGATGAAGTTACTTCTTGTTGGTTCTTGACTTTTAGTTTCCTTGAACACTTTTCAATTTTCATGTGATTGAAATGATGCTTTATGAGAGTCTTTAATGGATTTTCCCTGGATGCTTAATGCAGTCATGCTATATGATGGCAAAACCTGTTTATATCACGACAAAAAGTGATATGATAGACTTAGTGCATCTCGAGAGAATTGGTGTTTGGTTTGAGGTAAAAAGTTGTTTGTCTATATTAATTCATAAGTACCTATCTTACCCATAAACCTTATAGACAAATAAGAATTTCATTAACCTATAAGAATCTCGAAGGAGAAAACAAATATATGATGAAGATAGATAACGTTAATGTGTGTTTACTTGGCATGTTACTGGAGGTTTGATAATAGATTGTCTTATGTGAAATATATCCTTTCTTTCTGATGGAAGTATTGATAATCTGTCACAGAATTTGTAATAAAGACAAAATTATATTTTCTTGTTACGAAAACCACTTTAAGGCAGTACTATATTTAATAGATCATACCATAATCCTTGGCACTACATATGAGGTAGGAATCTTGGCAATGTTGTAGAACAGAAAGGTCTGAGGAATGAGTTTTCAATGGTTTGTCTAGTCAGACATAAAAATAATAACCAAAAATACAATAGCAGTAATTTATGTTACACATGAATAAGCTTTAATGACAAGTCTAGCTTTGAAAGTCAAACATCTAAACTGATGTTTTACACAATCAGACAAGTTCATAGGATTTTAAGATCTTTTTCCCAGACAACTATAAACAATTTAAACATATACTAAGATTTCCAAAAGCCATATTTTATCTGGTGTCCTAGTTAAGTGTTCAGTTAAAATAGCAAATCAGTTTGAAAGACCTTTGGGTCCTTTCTAGAATCCAGTACACAAAGTTCAAAAGAGGAGGTATAATTAACTTTAGTAAAAACTGTAGCTATAAGACAGTGTGACCAGAATGCCAATGAGACTGCATTATTACAAATTAAATGATAAACTCCTTAGTCATAGCTCTAATCCAACAAATCTTGTGATTGAAATTGATCGTTTTGGTTTCATTGTACATCATGTAAGTTCAGTTTTATTGTACATTTTTGTGAGTTCAGTATCTTTATTGTGTATTTTCTTGTTTATGTGCGCATTATGTAAATTCAGTGGTTTTATTGCACATTTTTGTGAGATCAGTGGTTTTATTTAACATTTTGTGATTTCAGTGATTAAAATGTACATTCTACATGTTCTATGAGTTCAGCAGTTTTATTAACCGGATTTTTGGGACAAAAATGTCGGTTATTGATTTGGGGATGCTCGGCGGCCGGGCGGTCGGGTGGTCGGGCAGTCAGGCGGTCAGGCGGGCGGGCGGCAATCAAATGTTGTCTGTGAATTAACTCATGAAATATTCAACCAAAGCTTTTAAAATTTTAATATGTTATTACTGACAACTATTAAAATGAAGGTCAAGTTCAATAATGGCGATTTTGACTTTTACCGTTCAGGAGTTATTGTTCTTGAAAGATTGAAAAAAGGGTTTCAAGTCATGTCCGTGCAATTATGCATGAACTGTTGATCAAAGCTTCCCAAATTTTATTATGTTGTTACTGATGACAAAATGGAGGTCAAGTTCAATAATGACGATTTTGACTTTTACCGTTTAGAAGTTATGGTTCTTGAAAGATTGAAAAATGGAGTTTTCAGTCGTGTCCATGCATTTACGCATGAACTGTTCTACTAAAGCTTCCCAAATTTTAATATGTTGTTACTGATGACAAAATGGAGGTCAAGTTCAATAATGACGATTTTGACTTTTACCGTACCAGAGTTATGGTTCTTGTTGAATGAAAAATGGTGTTTCCAGTCGTGTCTGTGCATTTTCTGATGAACCATTCAACCAAAGCTTTTGAAATTTATATATGTTGTTATTGATGACAAAATAGAGGTCAAATTTGATATTGAATGTTTCACTTTCACCATTCATCAGTAAGGATTCTTGTGATATTGCCAGGACACAAATAAATGTTAATAAATCCGGTTTGCTGTTGTTGTGACAGCCTCTTGTTGTAAATACAGTGAGATCAGCGGTTTTATTGTGCTGTCTGAATTCAGATGTGCTATATAGTTTTATTGTACTTTCTGTTAGTTCTGTGGTATAACTATGTAGAATCACAATCATGAAATTATAAAAAAAAAAAAAATGATGTTACAAATGAGTTTGTTTCAATCTAAAAGTTCAATTGCACATTGATCATAAAAAATAGGATAATCAAGATTTTGAACAAAGTATAAATCAACTAAAAATTAAGAGCAATACTGTTTTGCTAATTATCTTATTCATTTCAACCTGAATGACATCTTTTCCCCAGTGTAATACTAGTCACTAGAGTTGAAGAGAATTGAAATTTGTTCCCATGAACTGAAATGATCGTATTCACAAGATAGTGATCATCAGTTTCCTTATACTTGGATGGATCATCTTAGAGTAGATTTATTGTTAATACAGTAGTTAAAGAGGAAAATTATTCAGATCAATACATGGTGACTTACGACAACATAATCTTAACTGCGGGAATATCGGAAATGAACAGTCACCTAAAACAGTTATTTGCTCGACTAGGTTTTATTGGCTAATTACATGTGTTCTGATTGGAGATTCAATCATCCGTTTGTCACCAACAATTGTCAAATTATACATAGATATATGTTTGCTGGCTATGGATTAAAGTTCTTCTTGTACAATTATTTGATTAAAGGATGAGAAACATTTGTAATACAGAAGTTTTTAATTTATGTTTTGATCTGTAGAATCTTGTAGCACATGTAAATGAAAGAAACAAATATAGAATGTTTTGTATGTTGTACATTAAACCATTTAAATCTTATAAATTGTCAGAATGCTGTTGTTGCCCATAAAAACTTAAAGAATTCTTAGATAGTGCCACAAATTTTTATAAAACTTACTAAAACACATCAAAAACCTAGTATGACATTGTAATTACAGTGTTCTCCCCAGAAATTTTGGATAGCATCACATTTTGCGTAAAAAAAAATAACTATATTTTTTTTAATGTCGTTTGTCGCGTCGCGTTGATGCTCTATTTCCTTTATATGTTTTAGTTTATATTGTTCAATTCATAACTGAGAATACAATTAAACTATAACCACAAAAACAGTTGTTTCAGTTTATGTTTTCTTTATTCATTTATAGTTACAGAATTTTTTTTTCCTCTTGTGCCAAATAAAAATAAATATGTGGTTTCAGTAACCCAACAATAAGTCAAATGAATGAATGGTTCATTATAGATCAACCTGTATATATACAAAACTAAATATATAGTACACAAAATTAACTATTTTCTATATTATATCAAGTAAAGATAAAGTAACCAAAAAAAAAAATCAATTTAAATTTTTTTTTATCATGTTTATGAAATTCATTGTTTCATGGCACTCAATGAATTAGTCCCAGTTGTTTCTTATCTTTACATCAAAATGATATGTATTTTGAACAAAGTTATCTAACAAATAGTCTGTTAATGCGTAGTTTTCTCTCTTGGTATATTTTTTCTGTCTACTGTCCATCTGTTGTCATTATCGTGAAAATGCGGTTTTTTGTCATGTCTGTTCCGGTTCCGATCCGTAGTTTAAACAAAAATGTGCAATGTCTGCCGTAGAAAAATTTACGAAAATGAGTCCGACAATAAACATTGTTTGACAAGAGATTGTGAATGAATAAGACGCTTTTAATGCATTAAATGGATTAAACATAAAATTAAGCCAATTATGATAACTTTTTAAAGAAGTATTAAACTTATTTTAGCTCTAAACCAAAATTCTTGCTCTCGTATTACCGGAAGAGAAAGAAAGTAATTTTTGGAGAGTTGCACAAATAAAAAATTTTCTTAAAAGAAAAAAAATCGTTTCAATCTTTGAAATTTCGTAATACAAAACGTAGATTTCGAATTGTTTTGTGATTGCATTTTTCCATGTCGAAATTGGCAATTGCAGACACGTGGTTTTAGTCATGCCACAAGTGTCAGCTTGGGATATTCGCATCCAAACAGTTATCACCCTGAGGGCAATTAACACCTAGCTATTTAATCTCTTAATTGCCTTTATTGTCCGACTAAAAGGGATTACAATTAAAGGTGATATAATTTTTATGATCATAATCGATAATAGATGAAAGTTCAAAATTGAGGACAAGTAAAATAGCATCTTCAAAATAATTATAGCGTCGCGGGAATTATAGCATCACGGTGAAAAAATATAGCGTCGCGGTACCGCGACGCTATAACAGCCTGGGGAGAACACTGAATTACCCTTGAAGCTATTGATAAAAAATTTAAGTTTGAGTTTATGTCAGTGATTATCAATCTGTTCTGATGATTTATTCTTCTAGCTACTACCAAAGAATTCAGATTTTCAATCCCTTTAATTTTTCTTATGCATGCATTTTTAACTGGATTTTTGTGACAAAAATGTCGGTTATTGATTTGGGGATGTACGGCGGTCGGTCTGCAACCAAATGTTGTCCCTGCATTTACTCATGAACCGTTTAACCTAAGCTTTTAAAATTTTTATATGTTACTGACAACAAAATGAAGTTCAAGTTCAGTAATGAGATTTTGACTTTTACTGTTCAGGAGTTATGGTTCTTGAAAGATTGAAAAATGGCGTTTCCAGTTGTGTCTGTGCATTTATACACGAATTGTTCAACCATAGCTTCCCAAATTTTATTATGTTGTTACTGATGACAAAATGGAGGTCAAGTTCAATAATGACGATTTTGTCTTCTACTGTTCAGGAGTTATGGTTCTTGAAAGATCGAAAAATGGCGTTTCGATTCATGTTGTTGCATTTCCTTATGAACCATTCAACCTAAGCTTTTCAATTTTGATATGTTGTTACTGATGACAAAATGAAGGTCAAATTTGATATTGACGATTTTCACTTTCACCGTTCATCAGTTATGGTTCTTGTGATATTGACAGGACACAAATAAATGTTTATAAATCCGGTTTGCTGTCGTTTAGTGACAGCCTCTTGTTGAAAGTTGTAATTAAAGTATTAAAGAATTTCATATGATTGTAATTATCTTTACCTAACTTTCATGTTTATGCTAAATTCATATGCGATTGTTTGTTTCATTGACTTTTCTTGTTAAATTTGAAGATTGCAATTATCTTGAGTTAATAGATTTTTAACACTTATTCTCTATTTATAGGATTCCTGCTATTGAAATTACACAAAACATTGTATTAATGACTCTGTATAGTTCAATGTGTCAACTGTAGAACAAACTGAAATAATGTATATAAATTCTTTGTCATGATAATTAATCAGATTTATTTGTGATTTTCAGGAAAGCCGAGAGTGTTAAGTATCCCGAGACATTACCACTGACTTTACCAAACCTGATCAAGTTCGTATTACATCATACAACACACGATCTCAGGATGGACACAGCAGTGGATGTCTGTACAAAGTCATGTATTGAGAAAAATCTACGCAGAGTATCAGAGGCTATCGTCCTTAACATAAAGAGAAGACAACTGTTACAAAACCATATAGAAAAACTTAAACTTCAGTATAAAACCAGACAGACTTCAGTTAGATTTAAATCAGGTGTCAAAGTTTTAAGTAAAAGACTAAAGAAAATTGACAAGCAGTATAAAAATGCTTTTATTTTGTTAAAATTTCTTAAAAGCTCGCAAAAGATCTTAGATAAAGACAAATTAAAAAATGTATTAGAAAGTAAAAATAATATAATAATTGAAAAAGATCTTTCTCTGAGTTCTGTAGTCAGATATGAAGTGCATGATGAATTATGATATATAGATTATATTAATTAAATTCTATCTAAATGTGATCAGACATGAGAGAGGTTCAATTTAGATGGAATGGTCACCTTCCTCTCCTGATTAGATTTGTAAAGTCTCAATCATTGACTACATTTAAGCCTGCCAGAATCACTTGATTTGTTCATCAGTATAGAGTGAAAGATTTACAAGATTTGTGCAATAATGAATCTGATATGAGTTTGGAATGATTTTATTAATTGTAAATGATCAGACGATATACCCACATTAGTCATAGAGGATTTAATAGATTACCTTAATAGATGATCGTGGATAAGGGATTTTCTCAGATAATTTGCTCTCTAAGGAGAAATTCTTTTAATTAAGTATAATCAGTACCTCCAATGTCGATTATTTTACATATCATTTAGTATTACATGTATATTAAGAGTCTTCCAAGATTAACAACAATTTTACTTTCTCGGAATTGTAATTGAAAACCTCTCCTACGTTTAAAAGTATATAATCATTTTCAGTTCGGAAATTGGCAAATTATATCAGATTTCTTCAACTAAGATTTTGTACACTTAGAAAAGTAAAGATCTTCAATTGATGTAAGTGATTTTGTTCATCCATCTGCATTTTGCAGTAGAAATTTGTACAAATTACTCCTTGAACCACTTACAGGATTATCTTGAAACTTTCAGTAAATCTTCATTACCTTGTAGCCATGTAAACTCCAGTTTTCCCATTGAAAAAACAATGTTATCCTGTTCTTGACCGCTGTATCACTTGATAGCCAATTTGTTTGACCATTAGGATTATAAATTGTACATAATAGTACTTGTTGATATTATCAATAACTTGTTTATGTATAAATGTGTGAAATGAAGGGTAAATAACTTTTTTTGGACAAAAAACCAAAACTGGCATTAGTTCATTTTGTAAATCATTCATGTTTTCTCATTGCAATATTTTACTTGCATATGGACAATCAAGCCTGACTGTGACTGTCTGAATGTTTGTGAAAGTGTGTGTGGGTTGCTTGTTATCATACAACACATTGTGTAAGAGTAAATCTTTTTCAGAAAAGGAAAGTATATACGTCGAGACAAATTAAAAAAGAAAAATCAATTCATGCCAAATATTTGTAAATTTTTAAAAAGTGTATTTACAAAAAGTATCTATTTTGCTCATTATTGTCATCTGCCAAAATGTATGGTTTATTACTGTGTTTTATGAATAATTCTTAAAAAAAAATATGGTTTATTATTGTCTTTTATGAGTAATCATTAAAAATTGGAAAGACCTGCTTTTAATCCAGATATTTTAGTTCACCTGGCTGGATAGGACAGACCTATTGCCAATATTAAGATTCCATCTATCCCAGCTGCAAGCAAGCTAAGATAAATCCTATCTTCTAAAACTAGGAAATCTATACACCAACAGACTGACATAAAAAGAACTTTACCTTTCAAATTTACCAGCAAGTTGCCAAAATAATTAGATATTTCTTGTATAAGTATTTGTTTTTTGGGTGTAAGACTGTGTTGACATATATGCTTAAAAATTCTTCTGACTTTAATATCTATATTTCAGTGGCTGTTTTAAGGAAAGCGTATTGCCAAAGTATATTCTTTAGTTTATAATTTTGCCTTTTCACAGTTTCAGCAAACTGATCTGCACCACAAAATCTTTGACATTTTTTATTCTATCGCTTTCATGGAAATAAGCGATGACTTTCACAATAAAATTTCCCCAAATATATTGTTCACTTCAAACCCCTTCAGTTCTTTTAAAATAAACCATTCAAATGATCTTTATTGTTTGGTTACATGGACCATACTGATTTATTTTCATATAACATATTAGATGAATAGCAATCCTCAATCAATAAATATACGAGTATAGTATACCAGTTAGTTGTCAAAATTTATACATAATTCTAACAAAGCCACTTCTTTTTTAGTATGTTGACCTTTATATGTCTTTGTTATTACTGTGTTGTTGAGTTGCTGCCTCATTGGCATCTATCCTATATATCTTCACTTGTCAGCTTTGTTTGTTTACAGTTCGTTCAGTGTTATTATTTAATCTGTTTATTTTGATTCAATGTGTCTCTTATTAGATAAAATTGTACTGCTGTAACAAATAGATGATGTCTGCATCTTTAAATCAATTATTTTTTGAAAGTATTAATGCACCTAAAACATGTCTAAAATTATATTTTTAAGAGATAACTGTAACTATGTATGGAATATAAAACATTACTTACTTATGGAGTTAATGTTATTTTAAAATAATATTAGAAATAGTATTTTTGCTTTAAAGAATAAATTCAGTAGTGAAGTAAAACAAATGTGATTCTCAATTTACAACTTGAACTATTCTGATTTTTATTAGATTACTTCATGCTAATTTAATCTGTCCTAGTTTTAAATATGTTTTTGACAGACTGTGAATTCACATTATTGGTAGTATCATTGTGGGGTTTTGATTTCTCAATTTTCAAACTTGAATCCAATCTCCTGTCTAATGGTAACTGTCTAAATGATAATGTTCTACAACTCAAGTGAAAACTAACACTTTCTTTGTCTTGAGAGTGACTATTAATAGGGCAATATAGATATACAGCTGATTCTGTCTGTGTTCTGGTCATGTGTCAGAAACATTCAGATTAACATTATTTTCATAGCCCTTTAATGATTAATAGTATCAGCATGTGCTGAATTTATATTTTGTTGTGAAAATAATATGAAAAAAAAGTTGTGGTATAATTGCCAATGAGACACTACAAACCAGAGTCCAAAAGACATGCATGTAAACAACAAAAGGTCACCAAATGACCTTCAAAAAATGAGCAAAAAACAAACCTATCCTTAATAAGTAGAATCCATACAGAATAAACATAACACTTGATGTTATCTTTTGTTGCTTACAATTATTTATCTCTTTAACTACGGATTTTGTAGTAAATTGGTGTCAATTGATAAATGTATTGAAAGTGTGTAATTGTATGTATGCATTAAGGAGCATTAGTCTCTTTACATTGTATCATTGGCATAAGCTTTTACTAAACGTGTCTTATTCACCATGAAACTTTATATTTGCTTTAAGCATGCTATCATTGACAGTAAATGTTCTTTAGAAATATAATATCTGCCATTATCTGGTTAATGGTTAGATAAAAGTGCAAATGAAAACATTCTTAAGTGGAAACATTTCTCAGTTATGCAGTATTTAAGGCAAACAGTATTTATGTATGTACATAAAATGTAACTTAAATTTTGTGGAAGATAGAAAAAAAAAAAAAAGTGATTTCTTGAACATTTTGCTTTTAAAAGTACATGGTAAAGGATATTATGGAAGGGGGATGGACAAGAACAGTTTTATTACAAGATGTTGTTTTGTCTTCACAAAAAAGGGTCAAACATAATATAATTTGTCAAAAGTTTATCCTCATTTGACCTACATTCAATGATTGGTTGACTTGAAACATAAAAAGATGGGTTCCTTTCTTAAGAAATATGTTTATTCATATAAAGAATATTTCAAAGACAGAAAACTTGTGTTACTGTTTGGTTATAATCACTTGCATATATTTTCTGTCAGATGTTGCAATTTTGTTTATGTAAAGGTATTAGGCCCAGAGTTCAGGTTCATATTAATCCTCATGACTTTATATAACTTGGGTAATGTTTTGCTTTAAGGTTAGAGTAAAATATACAAGCTTTTTCTTTTACAACTATGTTCACATTTTTCTAATAAAAGTGAGTACAAGAAAATGTTCTTTAAATTATTTGTTCCCTGGTATACATATGTATTTTTAAAGTTCGTGCTAGTGGTATTTTTAGTAGTACAATAAGCAGATTTAATGTTATTTATCATGTCATCAGATGTTATATGTATTAGTTTCATTATTTATATCTTTAATATGCACTATCATAATGTTCAATCCAAAGTCATTTATTTTCTTTATTGTGATATTTGAAATTAAAACCAAGTCATTAAAAATCTGTTTTTCCTACTAGTTTTTTTTATAATTTCATTCACCTGCAGTAGCAGATGGGACATTAAGTTTTACCTTTGTCCATCTGTACGTCCATCCATTGATTTTCATTCTCTAATTTAAGTTTGATTCGACCTAATGGTATGAAACTGATAGACAATGCTTTTTTTACCACAAAACACAGATCAAGTTTGAATTGGAGTAGCATCATATTTAGCTTTCAAGAGTTGTGACCCTTTTCAAAATGGGGAAAATTGCTGAATTTTCTTTTCAATTCTCTCCCTTAAGTATCTATCCTCTGCCAAATATTATGACACTATTACACAATGCATATAACCACAAAACTCAGATCATTTATGAATTTTGGTTTAGTCACTTTCTTTAGTTGTGTCTCTCTTAACTGTTTAATGCTTTTTGGAGAAACATCTCTGTCCCATGGACACGTTCCCCATTTATTTTGTATGAAATATGTAATAGAAAAAAGAGACCTAGTATAATCATCACACATACCCATACATGTTTAATGAAACTAAATGCAAACACTTGTATTCCTGTTCTACATCTCAAAGTCAATGAAATAATTGCCATTGGACTTCAAGCAACCAACAATCAATCAATTATCTAAAGGTTAGAGTGAAGCCCTCAACAAAAGGCAAAGTTTACACATTCCTTTACTTTTTATACTGGTTATTATCTTCAGATAGATGATATATTTTACACGATGTTTATGTAGAGTAATATCAACAAATTACAGATTGCAATAAACAAAGAAATCTAATTTCACAGTATGATATTGAAACAAAACAAAGTACATTTAAACAACCGCAAGACACATCTAGGTATATATTTGTGAGATAACATGGTAGAAAATAAGGTATAAAAAGTGCAAATAATTCGTATACTCTCAAGTCTGTAATGGTGAAGTACAAAAATGCACATTATCGAAATTAAAATAGACAACGGTGACAAGGATAATGCAGGATTGTTTTTGCCTTTAAAATATCCTTTATAATACTTCACAATTAAACTGTATTGAAACCATATGAAATGGCTGCATTTGAATGGCTTTAAACAGCATGTCATTTTCTTACCTGAAACAAACAAAAAATTGTAACAGTTGTGTTCTAGACAACAGCTGTTTCTGATTGACTCCACCTCAAAGTGATTTCTAGTTACAGTTGTCAAAAACGGCTGTTTTCACAGTCAATAACTGGATATTAACACATACTTGACAGCTAAGAACAATGGGGGTCAACAGACTTGATGAAGCATCAATTAAAAGATTCATTGGTAAATGCAAGTGAGATCCTGGAAAGACACAGCATTAGACAATCAAAAGAGACTATGCTCACTAAAATGCTACACAAAACAAAGTAAAATCACAATAATACTGAACTCCGAGGGAAATTCAAAACGGAAAGTCACTTCATCAAATAGCAAAATCAAAAGCTCAAATACATCAAACGAATGGATAACAACGGTCATGTTTCTGATTGAAACAGGCATTTTCTTTGGTAGAAAAGGGGGATTGAACCTGGTTTTATAGCTAGGTAAACCTCTTCCTTGCATGACAGTTGCACCAAATTCCATTTTATTGACAACGATGCGTGAACAAAGCAAACGGACAAAATTTGTAAAAATACAAAAAATACAACAGTCAACATTGTGTTATAATCTTTATCACTAAGAAACAAATTGTATGTAACAAAGAAGCAGAAATTGGCACATAGATCATGCGTTTAAGCCAAAATTAAAGACAAAGAAAAAACAAATTTACCATAGAACAACAAATCTATGACGGGATGTATAATATATTGGTTTTTTTGTGCTTTATGCAAATGTTTAAAGAAGTGAACAACATACTAGGAAGCCATCAACCAGAGTTGCAGGAAACTTAAATATATAAATTAAGTTTCATCTTTGACCAGAACCGTTTGCACATGAAATATACTTCATTTTGTTGAGCGCCCTGGTGCCTTTCTGCCTAAACATATTACAATCTGATAAACCCTGTCTTTGCCATTAAAAAAGAAGAATGATGAATGATTTACATTTCAATTCAAAGGCTTGTTACGAAAGTGATTTATTTTCTAAACGATCCGTTATGAGCTAGGCCACAGGCCTACTATACAACAGCTGCAGTGGTCAACACCATACGAACGTCTAGATGCGAAAAATGTCGGTATGCAATACCACATCATCAACCATGGTTGTGGAACCAGCAACTTGCCTTTTTCACCCGACGGCAACCTTTTAGAGAACACAGCTTTATAAATGTTCCGGACCATATGAGTATCTGGACCATACGCGTATGGTCATGACCATATGGGTATATACTCATATGGTCCGACCATACGCGTATGGTCGGACCGTACGCGTATGGTCGGGGTAATCAACACGTATACTTTTAAACTCTTCATTAGGTGTGACCCTTCTGATTGTTACGTCACTAAAATGTAATTGTATGTATATTCAAAATAAAATATTTAAAAAAAACAGTTTCGCACAGTTAATATTTCTTACTATACTGAACGGCTTTAAAAACGCAACACTCATTTTGTTGATTTTTTTAACCAAATCTTGTTTGATTTTCTTACAACTACTTTGCATGCTTATCATACTTCTTTCTTCGTACAAAAAAATTAAAATCTGATTTACCTGTAGTTATTGAACATGCCGAATTTTTGAAGTCACACGAATTTCTTAAAGCGAAATTTTGGACTCATGAAAGATTGTTTTATTTGTTTTGGTTTGTGAAACAGTTCTTTCAATCCTTTGCCTCACTTAAACCAGTTTAAAAATGTTGCATCTCCATTTTGCCAAGACTGAGAAACAAAAAACTGAATTACCCCTTAAGAATACTGCAAACATTAAAACATAAACGTGCTGAAACCATACTGTATGACTTCAGAAACTCATCTTACTGTCCTTCCGACAACGATACAAGTAGACACGATTTGTTGCTGGCCATCAATGAACAGATAAACGTTTAGAGACAATGAAACATCAATAAAATTTGATTACGCAACGTCACTTGCCAGACATGTTTACGGCCGAAACGTCAACTGCTAATCAAATTGCCGAGTGCCATTGAGTACAGATTCATGCCATAAATGTTTCCCATCAACTGATTTGCCAAAGAATCGAGCGAAGGAAAACCTTAAAAGCCCTCAGGTTCCAACCGCATTATTGCCAAAACCAATTAATGGGTTGAACAAATGCTAACTCAGAAGGTGTAAAACAGAACCTAAAACATGTCAGACAGAATTTGTTGACCTTTCTGACAATTATTTTTGCGTTTGTAATATGCAGTCATCGCTTTTGACGGGGACACATTCATTTAAAAATAACACAAAAATAATCTAGTGTTGCGTTTCTAAAGTCGGTCAGTATATTTGTAAGTAAAATTATAAAAAGATGCCAAAATTAAATGAACATATTGTACAAGGAATTTTATTCTTTAAAGTAGGTATCATCACCGGCAAGGATCATGATATTTTTTAAAGATCATGATATTTTTTAAGACATTTTAAAAGTAAAATATTAAAAGTGTATGTTTCTTTTTTTTTTTTATTCTTTTTTTCTATACTTCTATTTAATCTTAATTATAAGACGGTAAAATAGCATTTAAGAGCCATGAAATAGCCACTGTCTTTATCTAATTTGATCTGTGAAATTCATTTTACGATATTGAAGATCTAGAGTTTCTCAAAAACACCGTAGACACATCGGAATTGTCCGAGTCGATATCACTGCACGCAGCCAAAACAAGCAATCTAAGAAAAACTACATGTATGGTACCGTGTGAATTTCATTTTAAGTATACAAAAGCATACACGAATACAATTAGCGATGAAAACTAAGATCAACTAACTGTGGCATCAATATTTAATGTTTATGTAGCTTTTTACATGTAAAATGATTACATTGTTTATTGTATTATTTCTATTGTATATTTGAAAAATACCTATATGGTCCAAATACTCATATGGTCCGGCCCGTTAATAACCAAACGAGTATAATACTCATATGGTCCGACCATACGCGTACGGTCGGACCATACGCGTACCATATGAGTATACGCATATGGTCATATTCTGTTCCATATTCAATTTTATTACATAATTCATATTCATCCGGAACAAATTGAACTGGACCGATTTCTTAAATCACCGTATTTATCGACTACCTATAATTTATGTGACACCGTCCGCTTCAATATTTTCAACACATGGAAATGGACGACATTTTAACTTTCTGAGGAAATCGAGACATACCACTGTCAAGTACGTTTGATTCAATCATAAACTGTGAAAATTAATCTGTTTAACTCCGTTATATTTGGATAAGTAATTTATAAATACATACGAACTGTAAGTTATTAAATTCCGAGAAATGAACTGTAAATTCTACTTTCGTTTTTGACTCGATTAATAATCTTGTATTTAACTTTCATATTTAATTCGTACACATTGTAAAATATTGTATTTTTATTTCTTTCAGTTTACCAATCTACTGACTACTTGTAACCTTTCTGGTGGAATATATTAATTACAATTTATCAAAACAAGTTGTGTTCGTTATATATTCATCGAGATTGCGATTGCAGTCACCTGGTTAAACTAGTTGAGTCCGGCTCAGCATAGTAAATTGACAACAACTTGTCTACACATCTCCTGATCAGGAAATACAACGAAGCATCGTTCGTAGCTGTTACATCGACACTACGCAACACAGCTTGCGCGTCCTAGGCAGCAAACCAACAACGTTGTACAAACATTGCCGATTTACATCATGGATCCCAGTCACGCGGAACAGCAAGAAGAGGTTCAGCCCCCAGAGGGAAATGTCCCAGATCTAGAACTATTACAAAATCCGTCTAACGCAACACCTTTAGATGAAAGCGCAGAGACTAGGCGAGTGCGCGAACTTACCGAAAGGGGACAGGGAGCCTTTATAGAAAAACGCGACAAGTTCTATAACGACTTAGAGGCCCTATGGTCAAACCTAGAATCTAGATTATTAGAAACGACCAAGCCTCCTAACGACCTCCAGCAATTGTTAACGGCACAAGATAAAATTGTACAAGCCTGTACTAATTATCGCAAGCTCACAGACGAGTACTTGCAATTTCTCAAAAGTACAAAAACATTAGACAGCCTTCAAGACATTGATACCTGCAAATTGTCAACGGATATCCGAATGTCTAAAGTTGACCTAGCAATTGAAACTTTGCACGAACATCGCCTTACCTTGACAACGGCTAGATCAACAAAAACGAGGATATCTAAGGGCAAGAAAAGCTCGCACAGCGGTAGCTCCAATGTCTCTGACATGTCAAGTCTTGCACGGAGGAAGCGCGCCAAAGCAGAGGCCGCTAAATCAAAAATAGCCTTTGTTGAACAACATTCACTTATCCTACAACAAGAAGCAATGTTAGAGGAACAAGCCCTGTTCAGACAATCTGAATTAGAACAAGAGGCCATACGCAGAAAATCACAAATCACACAAGAGTCTGCACGTGTAAGCCGAGAAAAATCCGAACTGAAGGCCAAGTTAAACCTTCTAGAAGCACGCAAAGAGGCTGCAGCCGCAGAAGCCGAGGCCCGTATCCTGGAATATGATGACAGCCAAGCGTTTAGTGATCTCCCTGACGATAAGGAAGACCCGCTCCAGCGTGTGCAAGATTTCGTCAATAAACTTCCAGTATCACCCGCTGTAAAGGAAGTAACAGAACCTCAAAAGAAAAAACAAATGCCTGTTAAAATTGAGCTGAGTCATGCAGCGCCAGCGTTCGTGCCATCTGTGGCACTGAACTTGCCATCACAAACACCTAAGGTCTTGCCTACACGTACTAAGTCACCAGATGTTAATGTATTCCCAGGTCTGGGAACTATAACTGGCACAGGAAAACAGGGCGTTTCAGAAAAGATCCCTGTCTTACACCAAAATCAAGGCGTCATAGAAGAGATCCCTGCTGAACACCAAAAACAGGGAGTTATAGAAGAGATCCCTGTTGCACACCAGCAACAAATCAACCTCACATCGGAGATAACTAGATTCCTCTTACGTAAGGACCTGCTTTTCTCCCGGTTAACAACCTTTAACGATCGGGCAGAATCCTTCCATACTTGGAAAGCAAGCTTCCAGAATGTGACTGATGAGTTACAAGTCTCTGACTCAGAACAGATCGATTTACTGATCAAGTGGCTCGGTCCAGAGTCTGCTAAACACGCCATTAGCATAAGAGCGTCGAACGCCAATAATCCTACCATAGGGATACAGAGATTATGGAAGAGGCTTGACGAGCGGTATGGTGCTCCAGAAATGTTAGAAGCCTCTCTCATGAGTAAGCTTGCCAAATTCCCTACCTTAACAAATAAGGACAACACACGTCTCTACGAACTATCTGACATTCTATCAGAAATAGAATATCACAAGGAAAATCCCAAGCTGGGATGTTTGCTAGGATATTTTGACTCCTCATCCGGGATTAATCCTATTGTTGAAAAATTACCGTACGGACTCCAAGAAAAGTGGACCACAAGGGCTACAAGATACAAGTCCAAATATGAAGTTGCCTTTCCACCTTTCACAGAATTCTCTGCCTTCGTCAGAGAAATAAGCAAAACAAAAAACG
The DNA here is from genome assembly GCF_036588685.1 of Mytilus trossulus. Classification (NCBI taxonomy): domain Eukaryota; kingdom Metazoa; phylum Mollusca; class Bivalvia; order Mytilida; family Mytilidae; genus Mytilus; species Mytilus trossulus. The sequence goes on from NC_086379.1 coordinate 81,299,961, forward strand.
ACCCTGGGTTCATCTTTGGGTCAAAAGCCACACCAAATACAAAAGGTGCTGCGCCAAGGTTTACGTCTTACCCCAAGACTAAAGTTGGCACCCATAAAACAGCGATTGAACAGCAATCTGGAGACGCCAGCAAACAAGGTCTTTGTATTCTGCACAATACAAAGCATTCCTTAAATGAATGTCGAGCGTTCCGAGCCAAGTCAATAGAGGAGCGCAAAGGTCTTTTGAAAGAAAACAATGTATGTTACAAGTGTTGTGATTCTACCACACACAGGAGCCGGGAATGCAATGCACGCATAAGTTGTAAAGAATGTGGAAGTAAACAACACACTACCGCACTTCACATCACTAGACCACAGCAACCTGCAAATTCTCAGTCTAGCTCGCCTAAGCAAGCCTACGGCGGGGAGCCTATAGAATCGGCTGAAACTAAAGCAACCTCAGTTAACTCTACCTGTACTGAGATCTGCAAAGATACATATGGCGGGAAATCTTGTGCTAAAATACTTCCTGTGAATGTTCATCACAAAGATAATCAGTACAAAGTTATTCGCATGTACGCCATCATTGATGACCAAAGCAACCGGTCACTAGCATCGCCCGAATTCTTTAATCTCTTCGACGTCAAAGATAAACCGGAGAACTATACTTTATCAACATGCTCCGGCAAAGTAGTCACTTCCGGCAAAAGAGGAAGAGGTTTCGTCATGGAATCAATCAATGGTTATGACAAATTTGACCTCCCTGTACTGATAGAATGCGATCATATTCCCGATAATAGGGACGAAATACCTACTCCGGAAGTAACAATGCATCACCCTCATTTAAAAGAACTTAGGGGTAGCATTCCACCCATAGATGAACATTGCCAAATTCTTCTCTTAATTGGCAGAGACCTTATAGAAGCACACCATGTGCTTGACCAGCGCATAGGACCATCCAGAACTCCATATGCACAACAATTGAAGCTAGGTTGGGTAGTGATAGGAGAAACTTGCATTAATAAGCAGCATGTGCCTCTCGAGTTAAATGTCAAAATAACCAACATTTTACCTACGGGACAACCTTCAACCTTTCAACCATGCACAAGCAAGTTTGACATCCGAGAAAACTACATAGACCCTGTAACGAAAGATTTACAATCGCCACTCTTTGAAAAAACGAGGGACGATGATAAGCCTGGACAGTCATATGAGGACAAAATGTTCATGAAGCAGATGGACAACGAATTTGTGAGAGACTCGGAAGGAAGTTGGGTAGCACCGTTGCCGTTCCGAGTGCCAAGACAGCCATTGCCAAGCAATAGACAACAAGCTCTTCATCGTGCTAATATGTTAGACACCAGTCTGAATAGAAACCCAGTTAAGCGGGAACACTTTCTTACGTTCATGAGTAAGATCCTAGACAATAATCATGCAGAGCTCGCTCCACCATTGGACGACCATGAAGAGTGCTGGTATTTGCCATTATTTGGTGTTTATCATCCAAAGAAACCCGATCAGATCAGAGGAGTGTTTGATTCTTCCGCCAAATGTAACGGAATTTCACTCAACAGTGTCCTGCTAACAGGTCCAGACTTGACCAATGATCTTCTTGGAGTACTGCTGCGTTTCCGGAAAGAAATGGTCGCAGTAACTGCAGACGTTCAACACATGTTTCACTGCTTTGTAGTGAGAAAAGACCATCGAAATTATCTGAGGTTTTTATGGCATAAAGACAACGACCTACAAGAGAACCTTGTCGAATACCGCATGAGAGTTCATGTTTTTGGAAATAGTCCGTCACCTGCCGTTGCTACGCTTGGACTCAGAAAAGCAGCTCAAGCATCAGAACAAGAGTTCGGCAGTCACGTGACTAGTTTTGTTACAAGAGACTTCTATGTCGACGACGGTCTTACGTCATGTCCTACAAAAGAGGAAGCTGTTAAGCTCATGAAGGACACACAGCAAGCATTAGCAAAGTATGGAAACTTAAGGCTTCACAAGTTCGCCTCTAATTGTGCAGAAGTTATGTCTGCGTTTCATGCCAGTGATTTGGCTTCAAATCTTAAGGATCTAGACCTAGAATCCGATAGCAAACCCCTACAACGTAGTCTTGGTCTCAGCTGGGACGTAAACACTGACAAATTCTTATTTCAATTATCTTCAGAAAACAAACCGATCACTCGGAGAGGAATTTTATCGACGATAAACAGTCTCTACGATCCTCTGGGATTTTTGGCTCCGGTGATTATACAAGGGAAACTCCTATTAAGGAAAATAGTATCAGAAACCGTCGATTGGGACCAACCTCTCTCTGATGACACAGCAGCTGAGTGGAAATCTTGGAGAGATACTCTAATTGCTATAGAAACATTGCGCATTCCACGTACCTACGTGCCGTATCTCAGCAAAACCGCCACAAAGGAGTTACATGTCTTCTCTGATGCATCAGAAAAAGCCATAGCAGCTGTTGCATATCTACGAACGACCGACAGTAGTGGTGAACCTAACATAGGTTTCATTCTTGGGAAAGCTAAAGTTGCACCAACAAGTGGTCATACTATTCCACGACTTGAACTATCTGCTGCCGTATTAGCAGTTGAGATCACACAAACGATTGTGGATAACTTAGATTTACAAATAGACAACGTGAAATTCTACACAGACAGTAAAGTTGTCTTAGGTTACATCAGTAACGAGACAAGAAGGTTCTTTATCTATGTCGCTAATAGAGTAGAGAAGATTAGGAAATTTAGCTCTCCAAATCAATGGAATTATGTACCAACTAACCGTAATCCCGCAGATTCGGGAACGAGGTCCGTACCTGCTCACGAAATTCATAGCAGTGAATGGTTATTAGGACCAAGACAACTTCTTTTCTCAGAACAGAAGAATTCTGAGGACATATATCAGCTAATAGACCCAGAGGAAGATGGAGAAATACGTGCAACTGTTAATGTTGCAAAAACATTTGCCACACCTGAGCGTAAAGGTATCGGAACTGATAGATTTAACAGATTCTCCAACTGGACATCACTTGTGCGAGCTATAGCCTTTTTAGAACGCTTCTCCCGTTTACACGGGTCAAAACAGGCAGCACCAGCAACTTCTCTGGAAGGCTTTTTGAATGCCGAAAATTTCATCTTAACATCTGCTCAATATGAAGTTTACGGAGATGAAATAGATTGCATTAAACGTCAGGAACAAATTAATAAGCGGAGCCCGATAGCTAACCTAAATCCGTTTTTGGACGAACAAGGACTATTACGAGTTGGAGGCCGTATTGCTAAATCTGACTTAAACCTCCGTGAAAAGAAACCATTGATCGTCCCTGGACGCCATCATATAGCGACATTATTAGTCCGACACTACCATGACAAGATAAAACATCAAGGTCGCCACTTCACAGATGGAGCGATTCGATCCGCAGGATTCTGGATCGTCGGAGCAAAGCGTTTGATCTCTTCTCTCATTCACAAATGTGTGACATGCCGCAAGCTAAGAGGAAAAACTGAGTGTCAAATCATGTCTGATTTGCCAGAGGACCGTCTCGAACCGTCACCTCCGTTTACCAACGTTGGAATAGACACATTTGGACCCTGGACAATTGTTTTACGTAAAACACGTGGTGGATACGCAAACTCAAAACGTTGGGCAATTCTTTTCACATGCTTAGTGACTAGAGCTGTTCACATCGAACTTATCGAGGAAATGAGCTCTTCAGCTTTCATAAACGCCGTCAGAAGATTCGCCGCTATAAGAGGTCAAGTTAAGACTTTCCGATCCGACCGTGGAACAAACTTTATTGGCGCAATCGACGATCTAAAGATTGACTCTATCAACGTCGAAGATGGACCCTTCAAGAACTTTTTGTATAATTCTGGTACAACTTGGATCTTCAATCCGCCACATTCGTCCCACATGGGTGGAGCCTGGGAAAGAATGATAGGTATCGCAAGGAGAATACTTGATGCTATGCTTATCAACGCCGCTGGAAGGAGTCTAACGCATGACGTGCTTAATACATTCATGGCAGAAGTTTCAGCAATAATCAATTCAAGACCTCTGGTACCAGTATCAACAGATCCAGAGAATCCGCTAATCTTAACACCAGCTATGTTACTGACACAAAAGACCGATTACATCTTTACTTCAGATCAGCTTGGAGAATTCGACAAACGGGATCTATGTCTAGCCGAATGGAGACGTGTACAGGCTCTGGCCAGTGTTTTCTGGTCCCGCTGGAGGAAAGAGTACCTGCCGTTACTACAACAACGACGAAAATGGACCGAAGATCGCCGTGATCTCATCGAAGGAGACGTCATTCTTCTAAAGGACAAAAACCTTTGCCGTACCCAATGGCCAATTGGAATTATAGTGAACTCATTTAAAAGTTCAGACGAACATGTCCGAAAAGCAGAAGTACGAATAATTGCAAATGGAAAAGCATCCGTCTACACACGACCGATCGTGGACATGATTCTTCTCATCGAAAACGACTGTGTATAATTAATATTACAGTGATACCTTGGATTTATATCATCAGATATTCAAGTGTGTGATATATTTGAAATAGTGATATCAGTTAGACATCAGACGGGGAGTATTCTGTTCCATATTCAATTTTATTACATAATTCATATTCATCCGGAACAAATTGAACTGGACCGATTTCTTAAATCACCGTATTTATCGACTACCTATAATTTATGTGACACCGTCCGCTTCAATATTTTCAACACATGGAAATGGACGACATTTTAACTTTCTGAGGAAATCGAGACATACCACTGTCAAGTACGTTTGATTCAATCATAAACTGTGAAAATTAATCTGTTTAACTCCGTTATATTTGGATAAGTAATTTATAAATACATACGAACTGTAAGTTATTAAATTCCGAGAAATGAACTGTAAATTCTACTTTCGTTTTTGACTCGATTAATAATCTTGTATTTAACTTTCATATTTAATTCGTACACATTGTAAAATATTGTATTTTTATTTCTTTCAGTTTACCAATCTACTGACTACTTGTAACCTTTCTGGTGGAATATATTAATTACAATTTATCAAAACAAGTTGTGTTCGTTATATATTCATCGAGATTGCGATTGCAGTCACCTGGTTAAACTAGTTGAGTCCGGCTCAGCATAGGTCATGACCATACGCGTATGGTCCAAATACTCATATGGTCCGGAACATAAACATGTTCTTACTGCAATAACTCAGACAATCATGTACCAGCACTCGTTCTTTCGAGACACACTGACACACGACTATAGAACAGCCTCCAAGCATCTATCGAAGTGGTGAACGCAATTGACACCTTCAATAGATTCTAACCTGTGTTAAGGATGTATTCTTCTGACTTTTCAGTCTCATTCAGTCTCGTTGAAATCTCGTTCTTGAATTATTTCCAAAACATGTGATACAAGTGGAAAATATCAATGAATTTTAAAAATATTATAATCAAACATAACTCTGTGAAAAAATTGTGTATTTACAATGAACGGATTTTGAGTAATCCAGTTTTCAAATTTTACGATCAAATAAGTCAGTACATTTAGCAAAATTTTGGAGAAAATGGGTGAGGGATACAAAAAATGATTTTACAAGAATCATGTACGTCCCATATCATTTTGGTCTTTTCAAAGTTCTTAGATATGTATTTTTTCAATCATTTATAACAAAAAAGTTGAAATAACATGCATTTTGTTCTTAAAACTGAGAAAAATCACAAAAATACAAATTTGACAGCATGGTAAATTTTACACCAAAAAACGTCAAAATACGATAAAACTTTCTTATATTAACACCTACCTATGATTTTTTTAAGTAAAATTTATTCAGATTGGTCCCCTTCATCTTTCTAGAAAGTATGAACAAAAGTTTAATTGTGGAACTAATATTTTTTTCACAATAATAGCCCAAAAACAGGTGAAAATCGATGAAAAATGGGAAAATCATCAAAATTGGGCATTTTCAAAGGGCTGTAGCAAAAAAAGAAGTGCACCACCATATGATTTTTTCTTCACCAATTATTTCGTTACAGTCTTTTAAACCCAAAAACCAGGTTAAGAACAAAAGTTTAATTCTAGAAATTTTTGGCTCCTCAGAGGTGTACATCCTTAATTAAACAGGGGCTTAAATTAAATGTATTGTCTGCTATTGTCTGCACTCTACACCAGATAGTGACTGAACTATAGAACCGACCGAGTCAAGCCGAAAACATTTTAATTGGCATTTGCTGTTTGAGCCATTAAGACTTCAAAACAAAGACCACGTTTCCTGGTACAGTAACATGTTTCCTACTTACTGTTTCTTTGTAAGTAAGCTTGTTCAATGATTATTCATGTATTATTTGTTCGTTGAAGGTTAAGCAGTAACTAGTCAATCATACTCTATTAACGAATTACGGAAATTACGTGATAATTTTTATGCATGCGACTCTTTTTCCAGAAACGAATTTGAATAACCCAATGAATTCTTTTCTTCTTCGTATAGCATACAAATGCAGATTAAAGTACTGCACCTATTAAACTGGCTACTTATTTTAAAGTAAAGGAGTAAAGACATTATCTGTAACTAATTTGAGGAGAATTGTCCAATCAAAAACACTTCTTTCAAATCATTGAAATCAAAGCCGGAAAGTTCGATTGATACAGAGATATGTTACTATGCAATGTTTCTCACTGAAACGTTTTATCTAAATTAGAGTGAGTCTCAGAAGTGGTGATGAGGGCCAAGTTCACTCAATCATGTATTTTGCAATCAAATTAAACCAGTAAAAGATGAGGTGAATTTATTCCCGTTTAGATTTGATTTCTTTCCATGATGGTTCTAATGTGATTCAGTATTCGTTATTACGATGAAAGACTACTGTTATAGGAAATTGTATTTTAAAGTTTTATTTAATTTAAACGAAGCTATGTGCCTACATAAATATTTTGTAACTGATATCTGGTAAAAAAAAGTTAACACATATGTATTATTGAAAACAATATATTTGAATAAAAAAACCCACCGTAAACATCACCATGTTTAAGGGTGACCGTAAAACTTTCTAATTTAAGAGTGATGTGACATTTGAAGTCAAAGGGTTTATGCTTAAATTAAACTCCATCTCATTTTCAATAATTTCGTTTCACATATGTCTTCTCCGTTTTATCTTTCCACGTCATTTGGTCTCGGGTGGATAGTTGTCTCATTTACAACCATTCCACATATTTTTATTTTTACATCGACAACTTAATCTGATGTACCAGGGGACACTATCATTGCCATTATCGATAACTGTTGCAGAAAATTACAATCTAAAATAAAAACACAACCTTCCTTCATTAGATTAATGAAATTAACTATTTTATTGATTTTAAAATGTCTCTTGTTTAGATATTTAGTTAACGCATTTTTGTGTGTGAAAGCAATAAATTATATGAATCTTCATACGCGTTTATAGCGTATATATATAAAAGTTCGATCCTGGTATATTTACAACTACTGGTTCGATGTATCTGCTGGTGGAGGTTTAATTCACTGAGGGTTTGACCAGCCCAGTAGCCAGCACTTCTATGTTGACTTGAGTTATCATTGATATGTTCATAATTATAAATTAACTGTTATCAAAACTTTGAAATTTTTAAAATACTAAGCTTTCTTTCTCAGGAATATATTACCTAAGCTGTATTTTAAAACTTTTAGGAATATTTGGTCTTCGATGCTCTTTAACTTCGTACTTTGTTTGTTTGTTTTTTAATGTTTTTTTCGTTTTCTTCTTTAACCATTTACTAAATTTACCGCAGGTACTGGTCAGTGTACCGTACCGTTCGTGATAAATTGTCCTATCTATGAAAGTACAGAGAAGCGAGAATCTATATATAAACTTTTTTTCTCCTTTCCTTTCCGTTTTTTTTTTCTTTTTTTTTTTTTTTTTTTTTTTTTTTAAAGTTTTAGCAACCACCAACAAAGCGCACAAGTAATGCCTTCACGTGTACATTTAATTCGAATTGAATTCGAATCGAATGCGAATCGAATTCGCTAATCACGTTCCCACACTCTTCTTTTTTACTGATTCGAATTGATTCGAATTACCTAATCCGAATTGTCCAATTCGCATTAGAAATACGCTTTTGTTAATACGAATTGAAAGTTAACGTCGTTTGGACAGTAAAGCGAATTTGACGCGCATTGCAATTCGAACTAGAATTGACGTTAGGACGTAAAACGATTCGAACGCGAATTAAACTACTTCGAATTAGTTAATGCGAATCGAATTCGAATTACGCGTAAACTCAGCATTATAAGACATCGAAAAGGAAACAAAAGAAACATCACCCTTTGTGTCTTTATTAAAAAGTTTATGGCGTCCTAAATTATAATCCTGGTACTTTTGATAACTATTTACACCACTGGGTCGATGCCACTGCTGGTGGACGTTTCGTCCCCGAGGGTATCAACAGCCCAGTAGTCAACACTTCGGTGTTGACATGAACATCAATAATGTGGTAATTTTTATAAATTTCCTGTTTACAAAACTTGGGATTTTTAAAAAAAAACTAAGGATTTTCTTATCCCAGGCATAGTTTACCTTAGCCGTATTTGGCACAATTTTTTGGAATTTTGGATCCTCAATGCTCTTCAACTTCGTACTTGTTTGGTTTTATGAATATTTTGAAAAACCGTCACTGAAGAGTCTTATGAAGACGAAACGCGCGTCTGGCATACTCAATTATAATCCTGGTACTTTTGATAACTGATTATGGCACTACCGCGAACTAACCAAGGCACTTATTATCAACAGCAATAATGATAACAAGAAGAAAACAGTTTACAAGAAGCAGCTATTTTAAAGGATAGATGTCGTTATCAATATCCAGGTCACGTGGTGTTAACTAGAATTAATAACGATATAATAAGCCCCCCCCCCCCCCAAAAAAAAGTCCCAAAAAAACACACAAATCTAAAGATAATGATTAAATAAGGTATCGTGTTACTTAAGAATGTCAGACCGTTACAAATCAAGAAGGAAAATAATTCATACACGACACTGAAGCAAACGAATTGAATGAAACTAAACCACAAAGATGCGAAAAAGTAGTTAGAATATAATCCTAACAACCTATTTGTTTTTCTTAATTGACAAACCTGAATTATTACTTTTACAGTAATATCAATTGCATGAGAAACAGAAATAAGTCATAAGATATAATTGAATTTTGCCGTGACTATTTGTAAATAAAATTTGAAATGGTCTTTAGAGCTGAACACACCTTATGGAACAAGATTTATTTAACCATAATAGAATTAGACAACACGACCTTAAACCACAAGAGAATTAGACAACCTAACCTTACATCACAAGAGAATTACATCAAATTAGTTTTAGCAGTTGATAACTTAGACAGCCGACCGATAACGAAACTTAGAAAAAGAAATCTTTTGGACTAATGCATACTATTACCCTGATTTTTCAACAATACTCACACGTTAAAAAAGAAAAATCGATTAGATATACATAACTTGTGTAAAACATTGAATTATGAGAAAAGACATTTTGTTGGTTTTAGGTTTCATATCGGCTTTATTTATTTTCGCATCAAGAGTTATATACAAAATGGCTAACGAAGGAAATTTGATTATAAAAGGTATTACAGTAGTTTATAGACCATAATGAGTCCAGTGCTGTAGTAGACGTCTTATATTGGTCAGCTTTTACTACTTTAATCAAATCACTATCTAGGGCTTTAACAGTTTTCTCGTGGTAATGGCTAATTTACGTTACATTTGATAGCCTATATCATGGCGGCTGTTGTGATAAGTAATGGAGACAATACAATAATTTGGTTTTCTATCCACATTAAAGATCATCGAATAGTCAGCAATGCCACGTCTGATATTCAAATGTGTGTCCGTTGTGAAATAAAATGAGAATTGACCATTTCCCTGGCGTGTCTTTATGAAGATAATGGTTACGAGTTTAGAATACGGATAACAATTAAGCCGCCATCTTACTTTCATTAATGTTAGAATAATAAGAAGTTCACTAAACCTGTCTTCAGTTTAAATTCTAAAGCTTCAGAACATGAGTAAAACTATAGAAAATCAGAACTTTCTCATCTACAAAACTCCTATTTCTACTTTTATCTCTTGGTATAAAAGAATGAAAACATTTATTTTATCGTCTGTTTCATTAAAATAGATATAACAAAAAATGCATAAATATTAATCTTGGATATCCTATTCTTCATATTACCTTTGGATACCCTATTCTTCGTATTAACCTTGGATACCCTAGTCTGCAACTTCTAATAAAACCAATGCAAACTTAAAAAATGCATGATTCAATGAAATGTCTTTTTTCCCATCGCAGTATAACGTAAGAACGATTAAAGGCATATGTATACTGTCATTATATGAAATAAGAAAAAAAGAGTTTAGCTTTTTGGATTGTTTTCTTCCGATGATAAAAACTACCGGATTAAATGTGTTTTAACTTTTGTTTAAAGCTGGGTTGGTGTCTGATTAACATTTACACAAAATTTGTTTCATATGTATTTATTTCTTGCATATCTATGCTTGAGTCGACAACATTAATCTGTATTGAATAAGAATATTCTATAACATGAGTTGATTGTATAGTCCTAATAGCTTGGTATTATAATACCCTACAAGGTATTACACGAAAAACAGCAAAAGACGGAGGTGAAAATCCCTGTGGTCATAACCAGCGTAAATACCAATAATTTGTAAATTATCTCATTTAGCTTGCTTTCCTTAGAGATAATGTTGCAAAGTCGTTTTTATTTAGTATCTAATACTAAAACATAACGAGAAAAAAACACTTGTGAATGTTATGTCATGAGACATTACTATATACTGATTAGATACAAATTTGTAACTGGCATGGCGCAGAGCAATTATTGTTCACAAATGTATCTCTGCAACAAACAATTGTAACAAAAATTAAACATGAAATTTTTACAAAAGAATGAAAATGCTTATTGTGAAATTACCAATAAATCATCTCAGATTCTAAATTAGTCTCGGTAATATTCATAAAAGTACATAAACTATTGTGATGGTATAATCTAAACAAATGATAAATATCTATGATGATATAAAATAAAGAGTTCAATCTTTGGATTCTGAAATGAGACATTATAATTATCCACTGGTTAGCTGTGAACATATAGATGTCGTCACAGGTGACCTCTAACAACAATCCAATGGTACCTTATGACAAAATACAATGCATAATCTTATATTGCATATCAAAACACGAGTGAATAGTTTAAGAGAATTGTTCATATCGACTTTTGCTCTGAAGACCATTTTAGTTTTTAAAGGGTACTAGATTGACAGTAAAAAAATTCTTATTAAGTAAAAATTTTGGTGTAAATACTTGGTGAAACTTAAAGACGGATGCTACAATTGATAATCAATGTCAGTTGTTAGTAAAGAATACTGTACTTGGTCTTAATCAAGTCCAGCTTTTAGTATAGAATTAACTACGTAGTAGCTGCTAATGTGAATACTGTAAATAGTCTTAATAAATGACAAAACTTAATGTAGGTCTTGGTCAGTATTTGTTGTCCAAATAATTATAGAATTGCCTTTCAATGCCATCATTGTCCTTTTCCTGAATATGATTGTTATACTAAGTGTGAATTTGCATTGCTTTGCGCCGTGTCTCGGTGAACATTCAACATTCATGTATTTATTTTTTTATTTTTCTGCTATGTGTTTGTTTGGCTAATCTATTGTTTGTAGTCAAATTAGTTTTAAAATTGTTTCTGATATCCTGTGTTTGTCGTTGATAGAATATATTCGTTGTTGTACTGCGGTTTGCATGTTAGGTCGAATATTATATTTGTAATTCGTTTCTCTGATATGAATTTTCTTGCGTGTGTTTGTTCTGTATTTCTGTATTTCTGTCTCATAGTCCTTTAGCGATATCTTTTAACATTGTCATAAACGGTAAGTTTGGCTAGTTTTTCAACATGATTTAACCCTCCATTTCTCTCAAGATGTACTGTACCACGTCAGGAATATGGCATTTGATATCCACACGTTTGTTTCTATGTGTGTTGGCGTTTGCTTGTGTTGCACTTCGGTGTTTTCCTCTTATAGTTGACGTGTCCCGATCGGTTTATGACTTTTTCACACTGGTATTCTTCTGTTGTCTTTATTTATTGATTCATTTTCTCGTACAATAATATTATATATAGTATGAATACAAAGATTCCAATTACTATGAAGTCACTGACAAATGTCAATGTGAAAACTTATGTTTTCATCAGTTGCAGCTTTAAGACTTTGCTACTTTGATTTAAACCTTACTGTTTTTGTGATTGTTTATTGCATTATAATGAGGTATTCTGGGCCATCTACTTTCCTCAGTACTTTATGCAATGCATATTGTTTTTTTGCCCGTTTTCCCCAAAATTTTAAATCGGTCAGTCTTATACATATTCTTTAGAAATATTTCAAAAGCTATAGACTCCTTGTAATAATTACACCTTATTTTCCAATGACAGTGTTTCGTATTTGTTAAGATTTACTTACAATTTCTATTATACATTTACATAAATCTAGTCTGATTTTCAGGTTCCGAAAGAAATGCAATATACAATAAAAGACATAGCCTGGGCTGATAAACTTACATTATTTAACAAATCAACATGCCCTGTTATTAGTAGTTTGAATGCCTTCATGGGAATAAAGCTATCACATTACGCATTTCTCAGTTTGTAATTGAAATGTGATTGAATCTGCGGAAAATAAGAATACAATTACAGCCGGTTTGAAATTAGAGCATCGAATGTAACATACAAAGTTTCCCTTTGTAATTGGTCACACGAGACAGTTGGTTTTATTTGACCATTACATGTGGTCAAATGTCCGTCAATAATGGATATTTTGCGTGCAAAGGCGACGTATTTGAGACAGAAAGCATCCTCGATATCTTCTTTTTCGTGAAATAGATTTTTAAATGACAGTCCACAGTATGTAAATAGCCACTTTCCTTTATTTATCCTGACAGCAGAATTAATGAATGTAGATAAACGGTTGTTTTTGGTGAGAAAGTTGCGTGAATTCTAATGAAAAAATCCCCAAGTGTATTTATAGAGTAGAAATTCGATGTTATCTGTTTGAACACGTCTCAGAAATATTAGTCACTTGTTCAATAGAACCCAAGAATACTGTATATATAATAACCCAATTAAAGCACAATCGTTGTAGACTTCTCATTTTTTTATCAGTATTTTCTTTCCCTGAAATAAACCTCTCATGAGACAACGTCAGCTTCGGATATTGAGTTATAATCATTATATTTTTGTTTTATTTAGTTCTACGTATGTTTGTGAAAGTATTTATGATGCAAAATGCAATACTCCTAACTCTCAAAATTTATCTTTTACCTAAATACATCAATTTGAATCTGATTTTTTTTCAGAAAGAATAAATAAAAGTTAACTATAATAAACTCATAGATACCAGGATTGAAATTTCATATTTACGCCATACGCGCGTTTTTGTTTTGAAGCTCGAATAAAAAAGTGTTGAAAAGGCCAAATACAGGACGAAGTTCAATTGCATTGAAGACAAACAATTCGTTAATCTTTTTTTACAAATTCTAAGTTTTGTAAACAGGTTATTTATAATTACGAACATACCAATAATAACTCAAGTCAACACAGAAGTGCGGACTACTGGGCTTCTGATACCCTCGGGGAAATAAAACTCCACCAGCAGTGGCATCGACCTAGTGGCTGTAAATAAACTCATCATAGATACCATGGCTAAAATTTTATAGATGCGACGGTTTTAAAGTCATAAATCGACTGAGAGAAAACAAATCCGGGTTACAAACCAAAACCGAAGAAAACATATCAACTATAAGTGAGTTTAAAAAAAAGTATTTACTTTTATATTCACATTAATGAACAAAAATGATGAATTGCTGCTATTTAACAATCAATATTTGCGAAAAAAATAATAATTATAACCAAGATATATTAGTTACTAAGATCTTCTATGATCTTATTTTAATCAAAAATCATCTTGAACAAACAACGCATTTAAGATATTTCGAATTTTCATAAGGTGGACACGGCAATGAGCCACAGACGGTTATGACTGGAAAAAACAATTTTCCGTCTAAATGTTCAAAATATTTCCCCTCAAAATATTGCGGATTTTCATCCACACATGAATACTCGGAGGCACCAGCATGTCCATAATGATTTGCACAAAGAAAACCTCCATATTGTTTTTTCCAGGTAGCGGGACACGAATTCTTTCCGGGAATCATCACGGAGTTGACTGCATTTGTATCCAGACACGCCGCACAAGGAACATCATCATCCACCTTGACATCTCCATAGGAAAATTGAAATTCAGCACCCCAAACATGTGCTTTTAAACCATTAGTTTGTAATGCAATTGGAAAATCTGACGGAGCAAAATCTGGATCATGAGGTTGACATAAGTAGTTTGTTCCACCTCCTGTTTCTTTCCAAGCCCCACCACCTGCTATACCTGTAATAAAAAACAATAAAATCTTAATATTATATACTCTTCTTAAATACACAATTAAATGATATTTGAAAATGCACACTTTCAAGAAAGATTATATGAAAATCTGTAAAAAAAACCCACTCAAAGCACATTATGATTGGTTAACTGTTGATTGTACACTTAACCTTTGCGTTTATACAGATTCAAACAGAAGAGGAAATAGACACTAAGGCAAACATAGATAAAGTGTTTGCTTGAAATACATTTTAATTAGAAGACAGTTTGTTAAATTTTAAAGGACCAGTCTATCAACAGAAGATACTTTTATTTGCACTGGACATTTTTGATTGTTTAAAAGACAGAATAAAAAGATGTGATATGAGTAAAGACTATTTCAGCGAACGGAATCTCGATGAGCTTGATCTTAAATTATAATCCTGGTACAATTGATAACTATTGAAACGGTTTACATTTTCTATCCAATAAAATAACGTGAAATCAAAACAACAATGATTTCTGTAAAAGCCATTTATTTAATTTCAAGTCATGATAATTAAATTCATTTAATTTGCTTCTTTGGTAATACTGTTCTGTTTAAGTTTATGAATGAAATTATATCCAGTAAACGTGTAACGTAATAACATTCACAATAAATTACAATACTTAAATATTATATATACCAGAATTTACTAAATTGCTTCCATTCACAACTGGACAGTCTTTTCTTCCCATCTAATGTAAAAAGCACCACCTGTTGGTAAAAAGTAAAATCACAAAAATACTGAACTCAGAGGAAAATCAATTTGGAAAGTCCATAATCACATGGCAAAATCAAAAAACAAAACGCATCAAAAACGAATGGACAAGAACTGTCATTTTCCTGACTTGGTACAGGCATTTTCAAATGTAGAAAATGGTGGATTAAACCTGGTTCTATAGCGCTAGCCCTCTCACTTTAATAACAGTCTCATCAAATTCCGCTACATTTACATGATGCGTTAAATAAACAGTCACAATTAATAAAAAAGTCAAAATATGGGTACATCAGTCATCATCAAAATGACCATAACAAATTTTAATAAAAGTTTTAAAGAAGTTATGTCTAATCAAAAGGTGCCATTGTTATTTGGTTTTCTTAAATGAAATCAGTTACTTTTTTTTCAAAATTGACTGTCATGCTATTTTTATTGTATCTTTCGTGATATAAACACTATACTATTACTAATGGTATTATTCGACAAACATATTTGTATGTTTCTATAATGATTCACATGTTTGATCTCCTTTTCACGTTTTGTTACGGTGTTTGACATTTGGTCTTATTTGTTTTTGTAATTACAAATTAGAATGTTGTCATTATATCTCTTGAAGTTCCTAGATATAGGAAGATGTGGTGTGAGTGCCAATGAGACAACTCTCCATCCAATTTACAATTTAAAAAGTTAACCATTATAGGTTAAAGTACGGCCATCAACACGGAGCCTTGGCTCACACCGAACAACAAGCTATAAAGGGCCCCAAAATTACTAGTGTAAAACCATTCAAACGGGAAAACCAACGGTATAATCTATATAAACAAAACGAGAAACACGTATATATTACATAAACAAACGACAACTACTGTACATCAGATTCCTGACTTATGACAGGTGCAAACATTTGCAGCGGGATTAAACGTTTTGTCTGTTTTTAATCCCACAGAAAGACGATTTTTGGGGGTATTTTGTTTTATTCTATTTGCTATACTTCAAATAATTCTAAGATTTAAGAAGATAATTTTAGTATCATTTTGAGATCAACACATTTTTCAGTCCTGGTCATAGCCGTGTTAAGCATATTACCATAATAGTATGTTTTTTGTTAGTTTTCTCATTTGCAAGTAGATGGAGAACAAATGAAAGTTTTTAACGACATTAACTGGCTATACAGCTTTTGCAGGGCCGGCAAAGGCTTGTGCCTTTTTGGGAACTGAAATAATTTAATTTTTACCGCATACATGTAGTTATTGAATGACAAATAAAAGTTTATAAAAGTAAAAAGTAAATAGACATGGTTCACGTCCACTTGTATTTTTTGTCTATCTGATGAGTTAAGCCTTTTTCAACTGATTTTTATAGTTCGTTCTTATGTTGTACCACTGTCCCAGGTTAGGGGGAGGGTTGGGATCCCGCTAACATGTTTAACCCCGCCACATTACTTATGTTTGTGCCTATCCCAAGTCAGGGGCCTGTAATTCAGTGGTTGTCGTTTGTTTATGTGTTACATATTTGTTTTTCGTTCATCTTTTTTACATAAATAAGGCCGTTAGTTTCTCGTTTCAATTGTTTTACATTGTCTAATCGGGGCCTTTTATAGATGACTATGCGGTATGGGCTTTGCTCATTGTTGAAGGACGTACGGTGACCTATAGTTGTTAATGTTTGTGTCATTTTGGTTTTTTGTGGATAGTTGTCTCATTGGCAATCATACCACATCTTCTTTTTTTATATTCTCATGATACATTTGTATAGTATACATTTGTGGCGATAAACGAACGTGACAATACAATCACATCAATTATGAGCCGTTACAAATACAATCATTTGCATAATAATATTGAATTCAGATCGCATGTTCGGTCAAACCTTTCGAAAAACTGAACACATGAAAATGTCTTTAATTTTCAATGTGCAGCAGGATCTGCTTACCCTTCCGGAGCATATCCCCCCCCCCCCCCCCGATTCTGATGGGATTCGTGTGGCATATAACTTTTAGCTTTCTATGTTGTGTCTTCTGTACTTTTATTTGTCTGTCTGTCTTTTTATTTGCAGCCATGGCGTTGTCTGTTTATTTTCAATCTATGACTTTGAATGTCCCTCTGGTAACTTTCGTCCACCAGTTATATTCGCTTCGAAGCATTGATTATTTATGTGGTGGTAAAAAACATCTATGATCATTGTTTAAATCAAAACAGAAATGAATATCCTGAGACTTTAAAAAATAAGATTTCTTGAAAACACAGCGAAGGATTGTTTTTTGCCAATTCTGACCGTAACTGCGAATTTTCATTTTCTATAGACCCCATCCATACATTTATGTCCCGCAGTTTCTTTTCCAATGCCAGAAATTGTGCGTTTATTGCATCCAGATCATTAATAATAACCTTTTTCTTTCATTGTTATATTTCTCGGGCGAACAGAACCAGACAAATGACATTAGAAACAGAAAGGTTTTTACACAAATTAACATACTGTTCCTAGACATCTATCCTATACTGAAATATTTTAACAGATAATCACCTGGTTTTGACATTGAACTAATTTTGAATTATTTTGAGATTGAAATTGATAAGACAGAAATGCTGTATTTGATATAGGACTCTGAAATATAGAGGGCAACAGCCCAGAAGATACGAGAACCACGACCGATTTACATAGAAGTAATAACTAAAATTGAGAATGGAAATGGGGAATGTGTCAAAGAGACAACAACCCGACCATAGAACAGACAACAGCAGAAGGTTCCCAATAGGTCTTCAATGCAGCGAGAAATTCAAGCACCCGGAGGAGTCCTTCAGATGGCATCATAACAAATATATATACTAGTTCAGTGATTATGAGCGTCATACTAAACTCCAAATTATGCACAAGAAACTAAAATTAAAAATAATACCAGACGTACAAAGGCCAGATGCTCCTGATTTGGGAAAGGCGCAAAAAAAAAAACCGGCGGTGTTAAACATGTTTATGAGATCTCACATTGACAATATTTTGAGATAGAATTCGATGTTTGCTATAATACGTTTCATTTGAACCCACTGTATGAAAATACCACTCCTCAAATCAAAATGAAATTTTTGCATTGTGTTATACTTTATATCCACATATTATTTGTAAAACGTTTAATGTTACACAATTATTTCATTTATTATTATTACTTTTACTGTTAAATCTGTTTTTGTTATATCTACCTCACCTGACTCTACATGTATTTAAGCCGTCATACTTTGAACGACAAAATTATTTTTATGTCTACCTGTGCGAATTTGAAGCGCGCAATTTTACACCAGTACTGAAAACCTTCTATACTAACGGGAAGACTTGACATACATAAATTAAGTTGTATAAGAAAAACAAAATTAGTATGTTAAATTTGATGTATGCCTTTTTGTGCCTCTTTGTTACATTTGTTGTTTTTACAGTGATATTAAGATGATAACACATTATTGACTGCTGTACCCTTATTTTTGGCATTGAAATATAGATTTTGCGTACTGACGTTGGGTTATCATCTTATTAACGTGTTATAGTATTCTTTTATTTGTCTTTATGAATATTAATTGTACTGTTTAGTCAGTTTTTTATATATTCTTTTGGAGTGACTCTGTGGTTGTGTAAAACATCATACTTTGAACGACAATATTATTTTATTTACTATTCTGTATCTGTATCTGTGTAAGGAATTCCCTCCTTCAAAGGAGCACTTCTTTTCAGAATCGGTTTAAAAGTTCACAATATATATATTTACAGGACTATATTTACAGGGGTCTTTGGTAAACAAAAAAGTAAAAATCTACGCCCGTGGGGTGAATGCTGGCTACATTCAATGGCCCTTTCGTTTGTCTGACGGTAGAGCTTTCAAAAGTTCATTTCTTTTGGTATGTAACGCATAGCACAGTTTTCTATTTATATACTCCACTTTGAAGCAGTTGTCCATGCATTTGCATCTACAGCCACATGCGCATAATAATCTACTTGGGTCTAAAATAAGCTGTTTATTTATTACTAAGCTGGTTAGGTTAAAGCATTTATCACAGTTTTTAATGCTACGAAGAAAGCAGTCTAATTCATTCAAGTATGGTATACGAATATTATTCAGAGGTTTACAATCTAGAATAAAATGTTCAACAGTTTCTGAATTTTCGTTGCAGAGAAGACAAGTTGGATCTGTTGAATTCTGGTTAAATGCAGCCTTATTGCTTTGCAGGTAATAAGTTCCTGTTAATAGCTTTAATTTTGGTTGTAGGCGGCTAATATCTTGTGCAGAGGTACCAACACTTGCCAGACATGGATGAATATTGTACCATAGAATATTATTTGCAGATAAATTGCGAAGAGAGCTGAATAATGATACTTTTGTCCTGAGTTGTTCATACCAAACGTTGTACACTGCCTTCTTAACAATTGCTTTCCATCTGTATCTACTGACCGGGTTCTGTATAAGTTCATGAGCTGATTGTAGGTTATATTGTGCAAGTAAGCAACGTATTTTAGAAAACCAGTTTTTGGAGTTAAATCCGGATATCGAGAGTTGTCTTTCTGCCAGATCTTTTTCAACAGATGATTCCATACCACAAATCTTGTTGTATATGTTTAAGGCTGCTTTGTGTATAATGCCTTGGAGTGGTATAACTCCTGCTATAGTATAAATTGCTGCGTCCGCCGTGTTGTTGGGAAGCGACAAGATCTGTTTAATTGATTTTCGATAGAATACTTCTAGTGGCTCTAATTGTTTATTGTCTGGAAGAAGAATGTCAATTCCATAGATAAGAACGGGAAGAACATAAACGTTGAAAATGTGAAGACATGTTATTGGATTTAGCCCATTCTTTCCATGCAGACCAGCCCCCATCAGGCTATACATAGTTCGTCTTGCCTTTGAGATGTTTTCATCAACATGGATGCTGATAGTTTTTTTTAAATCAGAGCTGTGTTTTATGCCAATATGCACAGCTGAATCTGGCTCATTCATTTCTATGTTATTAATTTTGAAGCTGAAGCCTGTATCTTTTGAAGGTGGTTCATGTTTTAATACAACACTTTTTGTTGGTTGGAGTGAGTATTTCTCTTGCATGCTGTAATTCTCAACCGTACTTATCATTTTTGGAGGTCATTAGGAGAATTGGCAATGAGAGCAACATCATCTGCGCAAGTTGGGGATCCACAGTATATATTTCCGATGTAGGTGCCAAGGCCACTGTTTTCTAATTGGTCCAATACATCATTGATGTAAACTTTGTACAGTTCGGTGCTTAATATGCCGCCTTGTCTTACTCCTTGTTGTACAGGAAATGGTTTTGACATTAGACCGTTCCATTTTATAGAGGTTGTGGCGTATGTACTCAGTTGGCGGATAAGTAGCCAGAGGGTCCCACCGACTCCTGATAGAAAGAGTTTACGGTGTAAGCTGTTAAGATTGACAACATCAAATGCAGATTTGGCGTCTAGCAGAGCTACAAAAACAGGAATCTTTTGGTCCATTGATTCTGCTATGGATTTTAGGAGTATGAGTGCGCTATATAAAGGCGATACCCCAGGAGTGAAACCTCTTTGTAATCGGTTTTGGAGAATATCGATGATGTCTCTTAGCAGTTTCCTCAGTAGTAATTCAAGGATTTTCCCGATAATTGGGAGTACAGTGATTCCTCTATAATTTTTTGCCTCATTTGGTAGTCCTTTGTTTTTGAATATTGGTGTTAAGATTCCATGTTTTATGCAGTCTGGTATGGTTGCAGAGGAGCAGATGTTGTTGATTATAGATGTTATTGCCTGCAGTAATGTATCTCCACCATATTTGACATGTTCTGCTGTAATACCGTATATATCAGGTGCCTTGTTGGTGTTCAGTTGGTTTATGGCTTTGTCAATTTCTTCAGCTGTGAAAGTTAATGGTACAGCATTTTGTTTGCAGATTTCTTCAATAATGTCTATATCAAATTCTTTGTTGGCATGATCCGAGTTTGTGGTTTTAGACTCAGGTGTTGCGAGCTTGCTGAAATGCTCGTTCCAACCTTGAAGTATTTCTTCCCGAGAAGAATAGGTTTTGTCTTCTACAGTCAGATCTGGTATGGAAGATTTTTTGGTTTTCCTTTGTGCATTTACAAGTCTATGGAATATTTTGCTATCTCTTTGCTTAGCGTTCATGATCTTCTGTAGCGATTCATCTCGTTGCCGCGCAATTTCTTGTCTCCGTGCTTTGCGCAGTTGCTTTTTAGTTTTTTTCCTTTCTTGCATAGTTTCGCCAGCTGTTGGTTTTCCTTCTAATTTCCATTTATCAAGTGATGATTTATTCATTTTCAGTGATTGTTCAATTTCATCATTCCAGATATGTCTGTTTCGTTGGGTTGATATTTTAGATGATGGTACTATATTTTTTTGAGCTGTTACTATGGTTTCCATAAGTCTTGTTATTGCAGTTGAATCATTCAAGTAGTCAATGGGATTTTCTTGAAGGCATTTTGTTAAACTATCTTGGTATTGTTGTAAATCTATCTTATCCCATTTGATTTTATTTGACACTACTGGTTGGTCTTGTTTTTTCTTGCTAACAATCTCGGTTTCAATTTCCGTTAAAAGAGGATAGTGGTCAGAGGTGTTGTTTGACAACATATCCAGTCTAATGGTGTTGTAAACTTTATCGGCTAGACTGTCGTGTACAAAGATATAGTCAATTGTTGATGTTTCATTGCCATTTGGATGAATGAATGTTAATGGGGTTGCTTTAAACAATAGCTTCTTAGAACTTATGAAGTCTTCGAGTTCCTTTAACCGTGCTGATTTTATAGATGTTTTCATCAGATCACAGTTCCAGTCTCCACATAGGACAGGTGTACATGTGTCGGAGTATTTGAAAATTATCTCGTGGAGCTGGTCAAGACATTCTTTGAACTGTTCGTTTGCCTGTTTTGACCCTCTACATGGCATATAAGCACAGATTAATAGAATTGGCTTTGGTTTTACATTTATCTTTATACATATAATTCTCTCTGAGCCATCATTATTTTTTTCTACAAGATGATCGAGATGCTGTTTGCAAAGTATAGCTACTCCACCATATCCTCTAGGTTTTTGAGTTGGAGGTATAGGGTTGTTTTCGTCAACTGACTTGCATGTCCAAGATGTTTTGTTAAAGAGTTCTCCTATATTGTCCTGTTCAAACTTGAATAGCCAATGTTCCTGAATACATATAAAATCGGTAAAATCTAAAATGTCTTTTATACAAGATTGGGAGTTATATACATTTTTACAATTGAAGGAGGATATTCTTAGTAAAGTTGAAGTAGAGGCATCCTGTGCTATGTGATTATCTGGATGTTCTGGCAAAGTTCTAAAAAAGAGTCCGGCTGATTTGTTGGATAATCCTCAGAATTTGAGCTGGGTCCAATAGCTTCCTGTGATATTTGATTTCTTTGAACATTTGGAACTTCTTTGTCAGGTATAGATTGTTCCTTGTTTAACGTACTGCTGACGTCCTCAGGTTCTGTTGTGAGTTCTTGTTGTGACCTTTTGATTTCACTTACTGTGTTAAGAAGTTCAGATGTATCTGTAGAATTTAACATGGTTGGTGTTGTTGCCATGTTTGAGATTGCATTTTCTGTCGGAGGTGTAGTTGTGACATATTTATGAGGCTGATTGACCAAATTGGTTGCTTGAGGCCCTGTTGTGGAATTAATATCAGTATTCACGGTTTGGTTGTTTTTGTTGTCATGCCTGAAGTGCAGGTTTGCTCCTGTAAATGTTTGCTGGGCTGGTTGACGGTTTTGTTGGTTGTTTACCGTTGTTTGATGATAGAAATAAGACGGAGGCGGAATATTTGAAGGATGTGGAGGTAATCCATGCGAAGGAAATATTGGTATTTGCATGTTTGGAAGGTAAGCTGGCGTGTGTTGTGGTTGACCTGGCCAGTTGGTGCTCATTGGTCTGTACTGATGGGGATATGTAGGTAATCTAGCCATGTAGGCAGGGCCCTGTGGAATTGGGTACTGCATTTGGAAGTGGCTTGTATGATATGGCTGATAGTGTGGCCTAGCTGATTGTGATAATGTCAGTTCTAGAGTTCTGAGCCTCTGTTGAATGGACTGCAGTTCCATGTCGTGCATTTGTCTATATAACTGACGAGTATTTTCAATATGGGTTATTCTATCTTTGATGATGTTATTTTCAAGTGATGAGATGTAAGTATCCATACTATTTGTGTGTTGAGGAGTATACACTGGTTGATTTTCTTGAAAGATAGGTTGAGGTTGTTTGTTCATGGTTTCAGTAGAGCCTGAGTGTTGTGTACCTACAATTTTCATCGTCAATATCTTATTCGAGCTTTCCAGTTCTTTTACTTTGGCCTCTAGACCGAGGGAGTATGTTTTTAGATGTGCCTGGTCTTTCAGTGCATCATTAATTGTCACTTTTTCCTTTTTTAATTCCTCTTCCATTTTACGCAGTTTGCCTTCCTTTTGCCGTAATTCTTTGTCAGATAAGGAATGTCATTTCTTGTGACTGTTATTGGGACTCTGTTTGTAAGTGACAGATGTGACTGTACAATTGGTTGAGGCAGGTCCTCTATTTGATCTCTGATGACTGTTTCCTCATTTAAGATAGCCCTGGCAGCAGAGACACAAGAAATTGGTGATGCAACATCCGGAATGACAACTGGCATAAGTTTCTTGACTTTTTGTGATTGCCTGGTTGGTATATTTCCATCAGCATGTATAGAGTCTCTTGCATTACATATGGTACAAGTGGACTGGATGTTGTTCGACTCTTTTTCAAGTTCTTCAATTTCAGATTTTTTTTTTAATCTTTTCACAGTCATAGTGAATCCAATGGTTGCCTTTAATACAGAAGACGCCTCGTGAAAGTAGTTTTCGATTACATTTAGGACAAATATTGTCTGGATCTGATTTGTCAGCACCTTTTTTAACTGTGTCCTGGTGGTTTTTGTTCACTACAGTCAGCTCTTTAGAGAGTGTGTTGGTAGTCTCAGTTTGATCATCGCATGTACCGTTGTTCAGGATGGCAGGAGGAGATGTTTTATTTATTTTCTTTGCAGATGTTTGTTGCAATTTAATACATTCTTCCCTAATTTTCTTATTGACAGATGAATAGTCTTTGATGCAGTCCATTTGTTTAGATATAGCCTGTAATTCATCAAAAAACATGTTATGGTTACGTCCATTCACTTCCACTCTACAGGTGGTATTATATAGATTGATTCTGTAATGTTGACGCTGGTTTTGATTGCATTTAACTGCAATAGATTGTTCTACCACCTTACCAGATTTGTCCTGTTTATCATGTATGCTACATGTGACATCAGTATGTGCCTCAAGATGTTGAAGTAGAGTTTTGCTGAAATGCAGAAAGGTTGCTGCAGTGAATTCCAAGATAATATAACCATGTTTATATTGCAAGTCTACATCTGTTGGTCGCATGGTGGCGTCCACTATTTTCCCGATGGCTTTTTGCTCATTCAGTAAGTAGGATTTTACTGAGACGTTGACCTTAGATGGAGTGAAGACTTGTGTAGGTATCCGGTCTCTAGTTGGTCTTAGAGTTGCCATAATAGAAAGATTGATTTTAGGTATGTTTTTATTAGATAAAGCTTGAGATGATGATTATTACTTTTATGTATTGATCTTGAATACTATAAATGACAATACTTTTTTATTCAATAATACTACTTTTTCTGTTAAGTCTGTTTTTTATGATATTCATTCGACGTGAAACTGTACTTATGTATCCCGTCATACTTTAACCACACAATTATTTCATTTATTATTATTACTTTTACTGTTAAATCTGTTTTTTTAATGTCTACTTTCCGTGACTCTACATGTATTTATGCCGTCATACTTTGAACGACAAAATTATTTGTATGTCTACTTGTGCGAATTTCAAGCGCGCAATTTGACACCAGTACTTAAAACCTTCCATCCTATACGGGAAGATTTTACATACATAAATTAAGTTGTATAAGAAAAACACATAAATTTGATGTATGCCTTTTTGTGATTCTTCGTTACATTTGTTGTTTTACAGTGATATTAAGATAACACATTATTGACTGCTGTACCCCTATTTTTGACATTTTTACTCTTTGAGTATGTTTGTTTGGTTCATTCATCGTTGACAATGTAATGGAATTTGATGCGACTTTCATAAAAGTGAGAGGTTTAGCTAGCTATAAAACCAGGTTCAATCCACCATTTTCTACATTAGAAAATGCCTGTACCAAGTCAGGAATATGACAGTTGATATCCATTCGTTTGATGTGTTTGGACTTTTGATTTTGCCTTTTGATTTTTGATTTTCCTTTTTTTTGAATTTTCCTAGGAGTTTAGTATTTTTGTGTTTTTACTTTTAAAAACACGAATTTTCTGTATAAAGCCAATGAATATGTACTCTTTTGAAGCCCAAACTCCCATTGCCCTAAATATTCAAATGAAAGATCCGAAAGCTATACCAATACAGAACAACATGCTTTTGAAACCATAGCAAAATTATTGTTTCAAACATTTTTTCATTCGCTATCGGAAAAAAAAGAGCTTAATATATTTGTCCTTTTCTCCCTACCCAGTGTATTCCTATAACTTATCATGATGTGGACCGCTCATTGTTATTGAATCCTACGAAATTTGATTGGATTAATTTCTGGTAAGGCATTTTGTTAAACTATCTTGGTATTGTTGTAAATCTATCTTATCCCATTTGATTTTATTTGACACTACTGGTTGGTCTTGTTTTTTCTTGCTAACAATCTCGGTTTCAATTTCCGTTAAAAGAGGATAGTGGTCAGAGGTGTTGTTTGACAACATATCCAGTCTAATGGTGTTGTAAAATTTATCGGCTAGACTGTCGTGTACAAAGATATAGTCAATTGTTGATGTTTCATTGCCATTTGGATGAATGAATGTTAATGGGGTTGCTTTAAACAATAGCTTCTTAGAACTTATGAAGTCTTCGAGTTCCTTTAACCGTGCTGATTTTATAGATGTTTTCATCAGATCACAGTTCCAGTCTCCACATAGGACAGGTGTACATGTGTCGGAGTATTTGAAAATTATCTAGTGGAGCTGGTCAAGACATTCTTTGAACTGTTCGTTTGCCTGTTTTGACCCTCTACATGGCATATAAGCACAGATTAATAGAATTGGCTTTGGTTTTACATTTATCTTTATACATATAATTCTCTCTGAGCCATCATTATTTTTTTCTACAAGATGATCGAGATGCTGTTTCCAAAGTATAGCTACTCCACCATATCCTCTAGGTTTTTGAGTTGGAGGTATAGGGTTGTTTTCGTCAACTGACTTGCATGTCTAAGATGTTTTGTTAAAGAGTTCTCCTATATTGTCCTGTTCAAACTTGAATAGCCAATATTCCTGAATACATATAAAATCGGTAAAATCTAAAATGTCTTTTATACAAGATTGGGAGTTATATACATTTTTACAATTGAAGGAGGATATTCTTAGTAAAGTTAGAGTAGAGGCATCCTGTGCTATGTGATTATCTGGATGTTCTGGCAAAGTTCTAAAAAAGAGTCCGGCTGATTTGTTGGATAATCCTCAGAATTTGAGCTGGGTCCAATAGCTTCCTGTGATATTTGATTTCTTTGAACATTTGGAACTTCTTTGTCAGGTATAGATTGTTCCTTGTTTAACGTACTGCTGACGTCCTCAGGTTCTGTTGTGAGTTCTTGTTGTGACCTTTTGATTTCACTTACTGTGTTAAGAAGTTCAGATGTATCTGTAGAATTTAACATGGTTGGTGTTGTTGCCATGTTTGAGATTGCATTTTCTGTCGGAGGTGTAGTTGTGACATATTTATGAGGCTGATTGACCAAATTGGTTGCTTGAGGCCCTGTTGTGGAATTAATATCAGTATTCACGGTTTCGTTGTTTTTGTTGTCATGCCTGAAGTGCAGGTTTGCTCCTGTAAATGTTTGCTGGGCTGGTTGACGGTTATGTTGGTTGTTTACCGTTGTTTGATGATGGAAATAAGACGGAGGCGGAATATTTGAAGGATGTGGAGGTAATCCATGCGAAGGAAATATTGGTCTTTGCATGTTTGGAAGGTAAGCTGGCGTGTGTTGTGGTTGACCTGGCCAGTTGGTGCTCATTGGTCTGTAATGATGGGGATATGTAGGTAATCTAGCCATGTAGGCAGGGCCCTGTGGAATTGGGTACTGCATTTGGAAGTGGCTTGTATGATATGGCTGATAGTGTGGCCTAGCTGATTGTGATAATGTCAGTTCTAGAGTTCTGAGCCTCTGTTGAATGGACCGCAGTTCCATGTCGTGCATTTGTCTATATAACTGACGAGTATTTTCAATATGGGTTATTCTATCTTTGATGATGTTATTTTCAAGTGATGAGATGTAAGTATCCATACTATTTGTGTGTTGAGGAGTATACACTGGTTGATTTTCTTGAAAAATAGGTTGAGGTTGTTTGTTCATGGTTTCAGTAGATCCTGAGTGTTGTGTACCTACAATTTTCATCCTCAATATCTTATTCGAGCTTTCCAGTTCTTTTACTTTGGCCTCTAGACCGAGGGAGTATGTTTTTAGATGTGCCTGGTCTTTCAGTGCATCATTAATTGTCACTTTTTCCTTTTTTAATTCCTCTTCCATTTTACGCAGTTTGCCTTCCTTTTGCCGTAATTCTTTGTCAGATAAGGAATGTCATTTCTTGTGACTGTTATTGGGACTCTGTTTGTAAGTGACAGATGTGACTGTACAATTGGTTGAGGCAGGTCCTCTATTTGATATCTGATGAATGTTTCCTCATTTAAGATGGCCCTGGCAGCAGAGACACAAGAAATTGGTGATGCAACATCCGGAATGACAACTGGCATAAGTTTCTTGACTTTTTGTGATTGCCTGGTTGGTATATTTCCATCAGCAGGTATAGAGTCTCTTGCATTACATATGGTACAAGTGGACTGGATGTTGTTCGACTCTTTTTCAAGTTCTTCAATTTCAGATTTTTTTTTATCTTTTCACAGTCATAGTGAATCCAATGGTTGCCTTTAATACAGAAGACGCCTCGTGAAAGTAGTGTTCGATTACATTTAGGACAAATATTGTCTGGATCTGATTTGTCAGCACCTTTTTTAACTGTGTCCTGGTGGTTTTTGTTCACTACAGTCAGCTCTTTAGAGAGTGTGTTGGTAGTCTCAGTTTGATCATCGCATGTACCGTTGTTCAGGATGGCAGGAGGAGATGTTTTATTTATTTTCTTTGCAGATGTTTGTTGCAATTTAATACATTCTTCCCTAATTATCTTATTGACAGATGAATAGTCTTTGATGCAGTCCATTTGTTTAGATATAGCCTGTAATTCATCAAAAAAACATGTGGTGGTTACGTCCATTCACTTCCACTCTACAGGTGGTATTATATAGATTGATTCTGTAATGTTGACGCTGGTTTTGATTGCATTTAACTGCAATAGATTGTTCTACCACCTTACCAGATTTGTCCTGTTTATCATGTATGCTACATGTGACATCAGTATGTGCCTCAAGATGTTGAAGTAGAGTTTTGCTGAAATGCAGAAAGGTTGCTGCAGTGAATTCCAAGATAATATAACCATGTTTATATTGCAAGTCTACATCTGTTGGTCGTATGGTGGCGTCCACTATTTTCCCGATGGCTTTTTGCTCATTCAGTAAGTAGGATTTTACTGAGACGTTGACCTTAGATGGAGTGAAGACTTGTGTAGGTATCCGGTCTCTAGTTGGTCTTAGAGTTGCCATAATAGAAAGATTGATTTTAGGTATGTTTTTATTAGATAAAGCTTGAGATGATGATTATTACTTTTATGTATTGATCTTGAATACTATAAATGACAATACTTTTTTATTCAATAATACTACTTTTTCTGTTAAGTCTGTTTTTTATGATATTCATTCGACGTGAAACTGTACTTATGTATCCCGTCATACTTTAACCACACAATTATTTCATTTATTATTATTACTTTTACTGTTAAATCTGTTTTTTTAATGTCTACTTTCCGTGACTCTACATGTATTTATGCCGTCATACTTTGAACGACAAAATTATTTGTATGTCTACTTGTGCGAATTTCAAGCGCGCAATTTGACACCAGTACTTAAAACCTTCCATCCTATACGGGAAGATTTTACATACATAAATTAAGTTGTATAAGAAAAACACATAAATTTGATGTATGCCTTTTTGTGATTCTTCGTTACATTTGTTGTTTTACAGTGATATTAAGATAACACATTATTGACTGCTGTACCCCTATTTTTGACATTTTTACTCTTTGAGTATGTTTGTTTGGTTCATTCATCGTTGACAATGTAATGGAATTTGATGCGACTTTCATAAAAGTGAGAGGTTTAGCTAGCTATAAAACCAGGTTCAATCCACCATTTTCTACATTAGAAAATGCCTGTACCAAGTCAGGAATATGACAGTTGATATCCATTCGTTTGATGTGTTTGGACTTTTGATTTTGCCTTTTGATTTTTGATTTTCCTTTTTTTTGAATTTTCCTAGGAGTTTAGTATTTTTGTGTTTTTACTTTTAAAAACACGAATTTTCTGTATAAAGCCAATGAATATGTACTCTTTTGAAGCCCAAACTCCCATTGCCCTAAATATTCAAATGAAAGATCCGAAAGCTATACCAATACAGAACAACATGCTTTTGAAACCATAGCAAAATTATTGTTTCAAACATTTTTTCATTCGCTATCGGAAAAAAAAGAGCTTAATATATTTGTCCTTTTCTCCCTACCCAGTGTATTCCTATAACTTATCATGATGTGGACCGCTCATTGTTATTGAATCCTACGAAATTTGATTGGATTAATTTCTGGTAAGGCATTTTGTTAAACTATCTTGGTATTGTTGTAAATCTATCTTATCCCATTTGATTTTATTTGACACTACTGGTTGGTCTTGTTTTTTCTTGCTAACAATCTCGGTTTCAATTTCCGTTAAAAGAGGATAGTGGTCAGAGGTGTTGTTTGACAACATATCCAGTCTAATGGTGTTGTAAAATTTATCGGCTAGACTGTCGTGTACAAAGATATAGTCAATTGTTGATGTTTCATTGCCATTTGGATGAATGAATGTTAATGGGGTTGCTTTAAACAATAGCTTCTTAGAACTTATGAAGTCTTCGAGTTCCTTTAACCGTGCTGATTTTATAGATGTTTTCATCAGATCACAGTTCCAGTCTCCACATAGGACAGGTGTACATGTGTCGGAGTATTTGAAAATTATCTAGTGGAGCTGGTCAAGACATTCTTTGAACTGTTCGTTTGCCTGTTTTGACCCTCTACATGGCATATAAGCACAGATTAATAGAATTGGCTTTGGTTTTACATTTATCTTTATACATATAATTCTCTCTGAGCCATCATTATTTTTTTCTACAAGATGATCGAGATGCTGTTTCCAAAGTATAGCTACTCCACCATATCCTCTAGGTTTTTGAGTTGGAGGTATAGGGTTGTTTTCGTCAACTGACTTGCATGTCTAAGATGTTTTGTTAAAGAGTTCTCCTATATTGTCCTGTTCAAACTTGAATAGCCAATATTCCTGAATACATATAAAATCGGTAAAATCTAAAATGTCTTTTATACAAGATTGGGAGTTATATACATTTTTACAATTGAAGGAGGATATTCTTAGTAAAGTTAGAGTAGAGGCATCCTGTGCTATGTGATTATCTGGATGTTCTGGCAAAGTTCTAAAAAAGAGTCCGGCTGATTTGTTGGATAATCCTCAGAATTTGAGCTGGGTCCAATAGCTTCCTGTGATATTTGATTTCTTTGAACATTTGGAACTTCTTTGTCAGGTATAGATTGTTCCTTGTTTAACGTACTGCTGACGTCCTCAGGTTCTGTTGTGAGTTCTTGTTGTGACCTTTTGATTTCACTTACTGTGTTAAGAAGTTCAGATGTATCTGTAGAATTTAACATGGTTGGTGTTGTTGCCATGTTTGAGATTGCATTTTCTGTCGGAGGTGTAGTTGTGACATATTTATGAGGCTGATTGACCAAATTGGTTGCTTGAGGCCCTGTTGTGGAATTAATATCAGTATTCACGGTTTCGTTGTTTTTGTTGTCATGCCTGAAGTGCAGGTTTGCTCCTGTAAATGTTTGCTGGGCTGGTTGACGGTTATGTTGGTTGTTTACCGTTGTTTGATGATGGAAATAAGACGGAGGCGGAATATTTGAAGGATGTGGAGGTAATCCATGCGAAGGAAATATTGGTCTTTGCATGTTTGGAAGGTAAGCTGGCGTGTGTTGTGGTTGACCTGGCCAGTTGGTGCTCATTGGTCTGTAATGATGGGGATATGTAGGTAATCTAGCCATGTAGGCAGGGCCCTGTGGAATTGGGTACTGCATTTGGAAGTGGCTTGTATGATATGGCTGATAGTGTGGCCTAGCTGATTGTGATAATGTCAGTTCTAGAGTTCTGAGCCTCTGTTGAATGGACCACAGTTCCATGTCGTGCATTTGTCTATATAACTGACGAGTATTTTCAATATGGGTTATTCTATCTTTGATGATGTTATTTTCAAGTGATGAGATGTAAGTATCCATACTATTTGTGTGTTGAGGAGTATACACTGGTTGATTTTCTTGAAAGATAGGTTGAGGTTGTTTGTTCATGGTTTCAGTAGATCCTGAGTGTTGTGTACCTACAATTTTCATCCTCAATATCTTATTCGAGCTTTCCAGTTCTTTTACTTTGGCCTCTAGACCGAGGGAGTATGTTTTTAGATGTGCCTGGTCTTTCAGTGCATCATTAATTGTCACTTTTTCCTTTTTTAATTCCTCTTCCATTTTACGCAGTTTGCCTTCCTTTTGCCGTAATTCTTTGTCAGATAAGGAATGTCATTTCTTGTGACTGTTATTGGGACTCTGTTTGTAAGTGACAGATGTGACTGTACAATTGGTTGAGGCAGGTCCTCTATTTGATATCTGATGACTGTTTCCTCATTTAAGATGGCCCTGGCAGCAGAGACACAAGAAATTGGTGATGCAACATCCGGAATGACAACTGGCATAAGTTTCTTGACTTTTTGTGATTGCCTGGTTGGTATATTTCCATCAGCAGGTATAGAGTCTCTTGCATTACATATGGTACAAGTGGACTGGATGTTGTTCGACTCTTTTTCAAGTTCTTCAATTTCAGATTTTTTTTTATCTTTTCACAGTCATAGTGAATCCAATGGTTGCCTTTAATACAGAAGACGCCTCGTGAAAGTAGTGTTCGATTACATTTAGGACAAATATTGTCTGGATCTGATTTGTCAGCACCTTTTTTAACTGTGTCCTGGTGGTTTTTGTTCACTACAGTCAGCTCTTTAGAGAGTGTGTTGGTAGTCTCAGTTTGATCATCGCATGTACCGTTGTTCAGGATGGCAGGAGGAGATGTTTTATTTATTTTCTTTGCAGATGTTTGTTGCAATTTAATACATTCTTCCCTAATTATCTTATTGACAGATGAATAGTCTTTGATGCAGTCCATTTGTTTAGATATAGCCTGTAATTCATCAAAAAAACATGTGGTGGTTACGTCCATTCACTTCCACTCTACAGGTGGTATTATATAGATTGATTCTGTAATGTTGACGCTGGTTTTGATTGCATTTAACTGCAATAGATTGTTCTACCACCTTACCAGATTTGTCCTGTTTATCATGTATGCTACATGTGACATCAGTATGTGCCTCAAGATGTTGAAGTAGAGTTTTGCTGAAATGCAGAAAGGTTGCTGCAGTGAATTCCAAGATAATATAACCATGTTTATATTGCAAGTCTACATCTGTTGGTCGTATGGTGGCGTCCACTATTTTCCCGATGGCTTTTTGCTCATTCAGTAAGTAGGATTTTACTGAGACGTTGACCTTAGATGGAGTGAAGACTTGTGTAGGTATCCGGTCTCTAGTTGGTCTTAGAGTTGCCATAATAGAAAGATTGATTTTAGGTATGTTTTTATTAGATAAAGCTTGAGATGATGATTATTACTTTTATGTATTGATCTTGAATACTATAAATGACAATACTTTTTTATTCAATAATACTACTTTTTCTGTTAAGTCTGTTTTTTATGATATTCATTCGACGTGAAACTGTACTTATGTATCCCGTCATACTTTAACCACACAATTATTTCATTTATTATTATTACTTTTACTGTTAAATCTGTTTTTTTTAATGTCTACTTTCCGTGACTCTACATGTATTTATGCCGTCATACTTTGAACGACAAAATTATTTGTATGTCTACTTGTGCGAATTTCAAGCGCGCAATTTGACACCAGTACTTAAAACCTTCCATCCTATACGGGAAGATTTTACATACATAAATTAAGTTGTATAAGAAAAACACATAAATTTGATGTATGCCTTTTTGTGATTCTTCGTTACATTTGTTGTTTTACAGTGATATTAAGATAACACATTATTGACTGCTGTACCCCTATTTTTGACATTTTTACTCTTTGAGTATGTTTGTTTGGTTCATTCATCGTTGACAATGTAATGGAATTTGATGCGACTTTCATAAAAGTGAGAGGTTTAGCTAGCTATAAAACCAGGT
The DNA here is from genome assembly GCF_036588685.1 of Mytilus trossulus. NCBI lineage: Eukaryota > Metazoa > Mollusca > Bivalvia > Mytilida > Mytilidae > Mytilus > Mytilus trossulus. The sequence continues at coordinate 81,333,817 of NC_086379.1, forward strand.
TCAATCCACCATTTTCTACATTAGAAAATGCCTGTACCAAGTCAGGAATATGACAGTTGATATCCATTCGTTTGATGTGTTTGGACTTTTGATTTTGCCTTTTGATTTTTGATTTTCCTTTTTTTTGAATTTTCCTCGGAGTTTAGTATTTTTGTGTTTTTACTTTTAAAAACACGAATTTTCTGTATAAAGCCAATGAATATGTACTCTTTTGAAGCCCAAACTCCCATTGCCCTAAATATTTAAATGAAAGATCCGAAAGCTATACCAATACAGAACAACATGCTTTTGAAACCATAGCAAAATTATTGTTTCAAACATTTTTTCATTCGCTATCGGAAAAAAAAGAGCTTAATATATTTGTCCTTTTCTCCCTACCCAGTGTATTCCTATAACTTATCATGATGTGGACCGCTCATTGTTATTGAATCCTACGAAATTTGATTGGATTAATTTGTTGTAAGTTAACCTTTAAACTGTTTATTTTTCAAACATGTTTATTGATTAATTCAGAATGTAGATAGATGTGTACGCATGACCTTCAAATTGGGCACATGATTACTTTATATCATGTCTCATTAATGAAACTAAAGGTATGATAGGTAATAATTGCCACTTTTTATAATTTCACAGAAATACATTTTATGCACGGCTACGCCAGGTTAAATTGATGGTTATCATTACAAGTAAATAACATTTCCATCAGTTTCATTGGAATAATCAAAATATGTTCGATCTGCCTCTTTTTGGACATCAAAAGTGAATACGATTATTTTAAGGGCATTTTCGTCTACCTTACAAAATCTAGATATGTGTTTTTTTTATATGATTGTTAGTTTTTCTACCAATGGTAAGTGATCACCTGATCACTACAGCCTCCTTCAATAATTAAAACTGACTGCCATGAAATATCACAACAGGGGTAAAAAAAGCGCAAAACATTAGTCAATTAATCAATCATGCATATGTAAATCAAAAATATGTTCCAGGTATTTGTTTTTCTAATTTTTTTAGGCACTATTATGGTTTTTTTCTCTCTTTCCAACGAATTTAAAGATGAAATACCTTTATTTATTTTGAACAAACAACACAAACCATATATTTAGCGTTTACATAAGGTGGACAGGGCAATGAGCCACATTCTGAAACAACTGGATAGAACAATTTTCCATCTTGATTTTCACGTTTTCCTTCAATATATTCTCCATCATAGTCAATGCATGCATATTCAGAAGCCCCAGAATGACCATGCCAATTGGCACATAGAAATCCGTTGTATTGTCTTTTCCAGAGAGATGGACATGACGTTTTTGCAGGAATCATCACAGACGTTTCTGTTGTTGTATCGAGACATACTGCGCATGGAACGTCGTCATCAACCTTGACCTGACCGAAGGAGTACTGATATTCGGCTCCCCAAACACGTGCAACATAGCCACTTCCTTCGAGCCCATGAGGAAAATCTGCGGGACTTTGATCGGGATCATGTGGCAAACATAGGTAGTTAGTACCACCTCCGGTTTCACCATAGCTTCCCCCACCTGCGATACCTGAATCATAAATAACGATGTACTAAAATACGGTGACGATACCGAACAAAAAAAAATCAGCAAAACAACGAATTGATGAACTTGAACTTTACCTCATATTTTGTTGAATAAGCAAAACACTCGTGACCTTTTAATTTTCGACTTTTTTTATGAAACAATTCAAAAATAAGAGTGCCTTCAAATCGTCAAGATGTCTCATTAGAAGATATGTCGATATGAAGCAGAAAAGAAATTAAAAACTATAGTCTTTGTGGTGTCTTTTCCATCATTTCCTCTAAAAAACATATTTTGACGACGCGTTTATCTATTTCAAATCTAGTTCTAATTTTAGTCTGTAACCAGATTTTAATTCTCTGTATAGATTTATGACTTTCGAACAGCGCTATACTACTGTTGCCTTTATCTTAATCTACACTAATGAAATGAGTTTCTGTTATATAAACCAATCTTCTTTCGCATTTTTGTTTACATATATATTACCTGCATAAACCAGTTGAGTACCATTCTTATTTGGACAATCATTTCTTCCCCATCGTGTATAAGAAGTACCTCCTGAAGAAATAAAATATTTGAAATTAAAATTTAAACATAAAAACTTGCAGTAAGAGGTATTTTTTTTAAATTGTTTCTGCACAAAAATTAACGTGTATTACAAAAAAAAAAAAAAAATAACTGTTGATTTTATGGATACTTGCAAAATAACTAAATGTTTGTCCCTTTGCAGTAATGGTATGTTTTACGTTATTTCCGTATAAGGCGTTTTTCATTAACGAGTTTTGGAAAAATACCGTTGTTTAGTATATATTAGTAATTATACTGCACTTACATTTGTAGGTTTATGGATTTTCTTGCTGTTTTTTTGTGTTTTTATTTACCATAACTAACGATTTTGGTAAAAAAAATGAAAAATCTTCGGCCTTAATAAAAAATACCTCCGTGGTTACATGACATTGTAGTCATAAACATTTCCAGGAGAGAAAAAACAATTATATATATGAGATGACAAACAATAACAGATATATCTATGTCATTTACCCTTCATATATGGCTGCACGTATTTAAATTTATTCGGTACATTGCAAACAAACTAACAATGACATTTAAAAAAAATCCTGAAAAACGACCAAAAGACAAAATGTAAATAAAACACAACACAAGAAACTATACCGAACCGCACCAAAACCCGGGAGTTATATGAGGTGCTCCGAAATGGTAAGTAGATCCTTTTGCACGTGTGGTTCCCATTGCATTGTTCATGTAAGTACATATCCAGCGATAATTTGGTATGTCACATTCGAGGAAAACAAGACGAGATTTTAGATATGACCATTGGAAGATATCCGTTCTCCTCATTGTAAAAAAATAATTCATAACGGTCATCCAACGCGTGATGTCGTCATTCACAACCTTTTGGTTGTAGAATATATACATAGAAATAAGAAGATTAAGTTAAGTGCAAAAACCTCTCAATCCAAGTAAAATGTGTAAATAGTAAACCATTATAGGTCAAAACATACCTTTATACGAAAACTGATTATGTATAGTTTTTGTGATTATCCCTATGTTTTGTTCGCTTGCTACCAATTTTACTTTTAGCTGGGCATTTTCAGCTTCTATCGATGAAATCTTCGCATTGAGCTTCCTCTCCAGTGTAATAAGTTGAGCGTTCATTGCGTCCGAGTCACTTATTAATATACGTTCCTGTTTCTTAGAACCCAGGTCACCTGCCAAAATAAAGCAAACGAGGTTCGTTAAAAGGAAATACACGAAAATTAATCTGTAACACATCATAATCGAAACAGTCTTAATACAACAAATGCGTGTATTTTAAGGCGCTATCAGCTGATGCTTATGACTAAGTTAGAGCTGATAGCGATTGAGACCATAATTTACGTAATGTAAATTTTTCGGATCCTATACAGATGTTCTTTTCAACAAGGAAGTGTATGTATTATAGCTTCATTGGATAAGCGTTGATTCCTGATAACAAAATCATGACCACAGAGGTCGAAAAGCTTTATTTTGAATCCATTGTGTCCCTAACTTAAACTCCTATTCAGTAGAAACTATTGTACGTGAGCTTAGATAACCATGTTATAATATAAAAAAAGACGATGCGGTATGATTGCAAATGAGACAACTCTACACAAGAGACCAAAATGACACACACATTAACAACTAAAGGTCACTGTACAGCCTTCAACAATAAGCAAAGCCCATACCGCATAGGCAGTTATAAAAGGACCCGAAATCACAATGTAAAACACAATTAACCATTTAGAGAAATACACATGTAACATTACCCTTTTGTGAATTAATGCACGTTGGAGACGAAACGCGCGTCTGGCGTATAAAATTATAATCCTGGTACTTTTGAAAACTATTTACACCACTGGGTCGATGCCACTGCTGGTGGACGTTTCGTCCCCGAGGGTATCACCAGCCCAGTAGTCAGCACTTCGGTGTTGACATGAATATCAATTATATGGTCATTTTTATAAATTTTCTGTGTAAAAAACTTTGAATTTTTCGAAAAACTAAGGATTTTCTTACCCCAGGAGTAGATTACCTTAGCCGTATTTGGCACAACTTTTTGGAATTTTGGGTCCTCAATGCTCTTCAACTTTGTATTTATTTGGCTTTTTTAACTCTTTTGATATGAGCGTCACTGATGAGTCTTATGGAGACGAAACGCGCGTCTGGCGTATAAAATTATAATCCTGGTACTTTTGAAACTATTATTCACAAATCATTGTCAATATTATGGAATTTGATGCGACTGTCATACAAGTGAGAGTTTTAACTAGCTATAAAACTAGGTTCAATTCACCATTTTCTACATAAGAAAATGCCAAAACCTGTTAGACAATACGATAAATAATAACATATTTTTAGAATATACACTTCTTAATATTCAACTAAATGAAATTCGTATAGTTATACTTTGATGAATAAGACGGAACAATGATATTTCGTTATTTTGTTCTTTATTTCACGTTGACGATTGTATTTGATTGCCATGTTAATCACAATAACAAACTAGTATATATCGAATATTGTATAATGTATAATATACATATGTGGCAAAAATGACTTGTGTCCCAGATATTTCACATCAATAATGAGTCTTTATAAAAAGGAATGATATACATCATTCAATTGTGTACATGACACATTTGCGATTATGTGTTTGGTTTTATTATGTTATGGCGGGAGTATTGGAAAACTCAACACTCTAACGTCTACTTCTCAAATGATATTAGCAGAATCCCTAAAATTGATTGTTGAATAAAACCTGGCTGGATTCGAAAAATGAGGTGAAAAAAAAAACCCAATTAACTTAAAGAGATATATGTATTAATTATTCATTATCACTGTACTAGTATACATATTTTTAGGGGCCAGCTGAAGGACACCTACGGGTGCGGGAATTCTCGCTACATTGAAGACCCATTGGTGGCCTTCGGCTGTTGTCTGCTCTATGGTCGGGTTGTTGTCGCTTTGACACATTCACCATTTCCTTTCTCAATTTTATTAATGAAATCAAACATGATAAGACCTAAAATCATATGACTAGTTACGTAATTCATTTTTAGAAGGGATAACTATCTCAACAATAATAAATACGGTAATTATTACCTGTTTGTTGTCTGCTTATTGCCAATTCGACGTTACTGCGAATTTTCTTTTTTTCTACTATAGAACTCAATATTGTTTTCATTTACTGCAGTGTCCTTACAAGTGCCAGAAAGTGAGCGTTAACTGCATCTGACCAATCCAATAATGATATCTTTCTTTCATTGTCTGATTTCTCATGCGAGCAGAGCCAACAAATGACGTTGGATATAGACAGGTTGTTACAAATATACATATTGGACATATAAATCTGACACATTACATATTATAATATGTTGTTTTCATTTTCTCATAATTAAATGTTTAACTGCTAATCGCCTGGCATTGACATTGAAAATATTTAACTAGTTCTAAAATTCTACTTGATAAGACATCGATATTGTTGTGGCTATGTCTCTGTAGGAATTAATTCTTTCGAAAAAATCTGATATAATTTAGCAGCATACTATGACTTTATTTATAAACATATATATTTCTTATGATTCATATTTTCGAAATTTATTCTTACGTTTGATATGAATGGAAAACTTGTATTAAACGTTCAAAGATACAAAGCTTATATTCATTTTGAACAAACAACACATGTCATATATTTTAAGTTCTCATAAAGTGGGCATGGCAATGAACCACAAACTGAAACAGCTGGATAGAACAACTTGCCATCATTACTTCCGCGTTTTCCTTCAAAATATTGTGCCTCTGAGTCAACACATGCATATTCGGAAGCTGCAGGATGACCATACATATTGGCACACAGTAATCCGTTGTATTGTTTTTTCCAGAGAGACGGACATGACGATTTTGCAGGAATCATCAAAGAAGTTTCAGTCGTTGTATCGCGACATACTGCGCATGGAACGTCGTCGTCAACCTTGACCTTGCCGAGGGAGAACTGATATTCGGCTCCCCAAACGTGTGCAACATAATTACTTAATTCGAGCCCAATGGATAATTGTGCAGGTTTTTCATCGGGATTGTGCGGCAAACATAAGTAGTTTGTACCACTTCCGGTTTCAGCATGGCTTCCTCCACCAGCTATACCTATATAATAATGAATGGTGTTGAATTCATATACAATAACAACAAATTAGAAACCATTTAAAAAAAATTTAAACAAGTTTTATAGATAGATGTTATTTTGATTTTGCACATAAAAACTTAAAAAGTTAAATACAATAGAAATGTACTAACATTCTAAAACGGAACCATTGAAAACGAAATAGCATAAAAAGAATCCAATCCGCAGTCACTTGTCGCTGACTAATCCCCCTATATTAATTAAGGTTTAGAGGTAACATTGGGACACAAATGCCTGTGATCCAATCCCATGTACAAGCTAAGTGTTCATTTGAGAAAAAAATATATAGCGCTTTCGGACCATCGATATACATGTATTTCAA